>NC_135806.1:30324250-30500626 GCF_964213995.1 Mustelus asterias
GCTCTCGACCATCTCCACTCCATCACCTTTGATGTAGACAGGGGCATGTCGTCCACTATGTTTCCTTAAGTCAATGACCATCTCCTTCATTTTACAGACATTGAGTGAAATATCGCACCATTTCACTAAATTCTTTATCTCCTTCCTGTACTCTGTCTCATCATAGTTTAAGACCCAACCCACTACAGTGATGTCATCAGCAAACTTGAAAATGGAGTTGGAGTGGAAACTGGCCACACAGTCATAGTTGTATAAAGAGTATAGGAAGGGGATGAGGACACAACCTGAAGGCAGTCTGCTGTATCTGCCATCTTTAGGCCACAGTGAAGAAGCCAGGTGCTTGGAGGCAAGTATAGCACATAGATAATGTATGGCTCATGACTCTGCTCTGCCAACTTAGCACATGTCGACAATGAGAGCCATGCTGCCATGTTGAAATCAATGGTATTGTGAGGGTGCAGCCCTTGACATTAGACACTCATGTGAGGAAGAGGAGCAAGAGACAGGGAGGAAGCATATATGACCCCTTTGCTTTGGCCACACTATCCATGAGGAGCCACAAAGACACTTACATTATCATTCTATTAACACCAGTGCTACATCATTCCTCACCTTCCAATCCAGCTGCCATGCCCCATCATATAGTCTTGTTCTGACCAGGTTAACAGGGGTGAACTGAAAGGGTGAACTGACAGGGTGAACTGAGTTGGCATCCAGGTTGATAGGGTTGTTAAGAAGGCGTACGGTGTGTTAGCTTTTGTTGGTAGAGGGGTTGAGTTTCGGAGCCATGAGGTCATGTTGCAGTTGTACAAAACTCTGGTGCGGCCGCACTTGGAGTACTGCGTACAGTTCTGGTCGCCGCATGATAGGAAGGATGTGGAAGCATTGGAAAGGGTGAAGAGGAGATTTACCAGGATGTTGCCTGGTATGGTGGGAAGGTCTTTTGAGGAAAGGCTGAGGGACTTGAGGTTGTTTTCGTTAGAGAGAAGAAGGTTAAGAGGTGACTTAATAGAGGCATACAAGATGATGAGAGGATTAGATAGGGTGGACAGTGAGCACCTTTTTCCTCGGATGGTGATGGCTAGCACGAGGAGACATAGCTTTAAATTGAGGGGTGATAGATATAGGACAGAGGTCAGAGGTAAGTTCTTTACTCAGAGAGTAGTAAGGGCGTGGAATGCCCTGCCTGCAACAGTAGTGGACTCGCCAACATCAAGGGCATTTAAATGGTCATTGGATAAACATATGGATGATATTGGAATAGTGTAGGTTAGATGGGCTTTAGATTGGTTTCACAGGTCGGCGCAACATTGAGGGCTGAAGGGCCTGTACTGTGCTGTAATGTTCTATGTTCTATGTTCCTCTCCTTGGCCCACTCTTGCATTGGTCACAACAGAATTTGAATCAAATAGGGAGATGATATTGTCAACTTAATATTCTGAAATTTTGATTCTCGACAGGTTCCTATGGACTGAAAAGTATTAACTCCACTATTTAAGGAAGGAAGGAGAGATGTAACGGGGAACTACAGACCTATTAGTCTGACATCAGTAGTAGGGAAAATGTTATAATTTATTATAAAGGATATTGTAACTAGAAAATGGGAAAATGATATGATTGAGCAGAGTCAGCATGGATTTAAGAAAGGAAGCCATGTTTGGCAAACCTGTTGGAAGTTTTTTTGAGGATCTTACATGTAGCATAGATAAAGGAGAGCGAGGGATATGGTCTATTTGAATCTCCAGCAGAAGGCTTTCGATAAAGGTCCACAGGGCAAGGTTTACAATTGCATGAGAGGTAATTATGATGCGATTAGGCAAGAATTAGGGGGAATAAGTTGGGAACAGAAACTGTCAGGGAAAGGCACTAATGAAAAGTGGAACTTTTTCAAGGAACAAATACTGGGTGTCCTTGATAGGTATGTCCCTGTCAGGCAGGGAGGAAATGGCCGAGTGAGGGAACCATGGTTCACGAAAGAGGTGGAATGTCTTGTGAAAAGGAAGAGGGAAGCTTATGTAGGGATGAGGAAACAAGGTTCAGATGGCTCGATTGAGGGTTACAAGTTAGCAAGGAACGAGCTGAAAAAGGGGCTTAGGAGAGCGAGGAGGGGACATGAGAAGTCCTTGGCGGGTCGGAGCAAGGAAAACCCCAAGGCTTTTTACTCTTATGTGAGGAATAAAAGAATGACCAGGGTGAGGTTAGGGCTGGTCAAGGACAGTAGTGGGAACTTGTGTATGGATTCAGTAGAGATCGGCGAGGTGATGAATGAATACTATTCTTCAGTGTTCACCAAGGAGAGGGGTCATGATTTTGAGGAAGAGAGGGTGTTACAGGCTAATAGGCTGGAGGAAATAGATGTTCGGAAGGAGGATGTCCTGGCAGTTTTGAATAAACTGAAGGTCGATAAGTCCCCTGGGCCTGATGAAATATATCCTAGGATTCTTTGGGAGGCAAGGGATGAGATTGCAGAGCCTTTGGCTTTGATCTTTGGGTCCTCACTGTCCATGGGGATGGTGCCAGAGGACTGGAGAGTGGCGAATGTTGTTCCTCTGTTTAAGAAAGGGAATAGAAATGACCCTGGTAATTATAGACCGGTTAGTCTTACTTCGGTGGTTGGTAAATTGATGGAAAAGGTCCTTAGGGATGGGATTTATGACCATTTAGAAAGATGCAGATTAATCCGCGATAGTCAGCACGGATTTGTGAAGGGAAAGTCGTGCCTCACAAATTTGATTGAATTTTTTGAGGAGGTAACTTAGTATGTTGATGAAGGTAGGGCAGTTGGTGTCATATACATGGATTTTAGTAAGGCGTTTGATAAGGTCCCCCATGGTCGGCTTATGATGAAAGTGAGGAGGTGTGGGATAGAGGGAAAGTTGGCCGATTGGATAGGTAACTGGCTGTCTGATCGAAGACAGAGGGTGGTGGTGGATGGAAAATTTTCAGATTGGAGGCAGGTTGCTAGCGGAGTGCCACAGGCATCAGTGCTTGGTCCTCTGCTCTTTGTGATTTTTATTAACGACTTAGAGGAGGGGGCTGAAGGGTGGATCAGTAAATTTGCTGATGACACCAAGATTGGTGGAGTAGTGGATGAGGTGGAGGGCTGTTGTAGACTGCAAAGAGACATAGATAGGATGCAAAGCTGGGCTGAAAAATGGGAAATGGAGTTTAACCCTGATAAATGTGAGGTGATTCATTTTGGTAGGACTAATTTAAATGTGGATTACAGGGTCAAAGGTAGGGTTCTGAAGACTGTGGAAGAACAGAGAGATCTTGGGGTCCATATCCACAGATCTCTAAAGGTTGCCACTCAAGTGGATAGAGCTGTGAAGAAGGCCTATAGTTAGCTTTTATTAACAGGGGGTTGGAGTTTAAGAGCCGTGGGGTTATGCTGCAACAGTACAGGACCTTGGTGAGACCACATTTGGAATATTGTGTGCAGTTCTGGTCACCTCACTATAAGAAGGATGTGGAAGCGCTGGAAAGAGTGCAGAGGAGATTTACCAGGATGCTGCCTGGTTTGGAGGGTAGGTCTTATGAGGAAAGGTTGAGGGAGCTAGGGCTGTTCTCTCTGGAGCGGAGGAGGCTGAGGGGAGACTTAATAGAGGTTTATAAAATGATGAAGGGGATAGATAGAGTGAACGTTCAAAGACTATTTCCTCGGGTGGATGGAGCTATTACAAGGGGGCATAACTATAGGGTTCATGGTGGGAGATATAGGAAGGATATCAGAGGTAGCTTCTTTACGCAGAGAGTGGTTGGGGTGTGGAATGGACTTCCTGCAGTGATAGTGGAGTCAGACACTTGAGGAACATTTCAGCGGTTATTGGATAGGCACATGGAGCACACCAGGATGATAGGGAGTGGGATAGCTTGATCTTGGTTTCAGATAAAGCTCGGCACAACATCATGGGCCGGAGGGCCTGTTCTGTGCTGTACTGTTCTATGTCT
This sequence comes from Mustelus asterias, assembly GCF_964213995.1. Classification (NCBI taxonomy): domain Eukaryota; kingdom Metazoa; phylum Chordata; class Chondrichthyes; order Carcharhiniformes; family Triakidae; genus Mustelus; species Mustelus asterias. The sequence goes on from NC_135806.1 coordinate 30,328,202, forward strand.
ATGTACACACAGGAGGTTAGTAAACAAAATGAGAGCATGTGGGATGAGGGGGTAATATATTGCTATGGATTGAGAATAAGTCAACAGATTGAAAACAGACAGTCAGAATAAATGTATCATTCTCAGGATAGCAGGCTGTTACTAATAATGGGGTACCGCAAGGAACCATGCTGGGGCCCCAGCTATTCACAATCTGCATCAATGATTTGGACGTGGGGACCAAATGTAATATTTCTAAACATGTTGATGACCAAAATTATGTGGGAAAATGAGTTGTCAGGAGGATGCAAAAATGATCAGAATCATTGAATGATGAATCCCTTCAGTGCAGAAAGAGGCCATTCGGCCCATTGAGTCTGCACCGACAACAGTCCCACCCAGGGGACCACATATGTTTACCCTGCTAATCCCTCTAACCTACACATCCAGGGACACTAAGGGGCAATTTAACATGGCCAATGCACCTAACCCACACATCTTTGGGCTGTGGGAGGAAACCAGAGCACCCAGAGAAACCCTTGGAGAGAGGGGGAGAACGTGCAAACTCCACACAGACAGTGACCCAAACTGGGAATCAAACTCAGATCCCTGGAACTGTGAAGCAGCAGCGCTAACAACTGTGCCACCCAAAAAGGCTTCAAGGGGTCTTGGACTGTCTAAGTAAGGCCATGACAGATGGAATATAATATGAATAATTATGAACGAAGAACAATGCAGCACAGGAACAGGTCCTTCGGCTCACCAAGCCTGTGCCAATACATGGTTTCTATCCCTCTATTCACCTCCCAGTCATCTGTCTATCAAGGTACACCTTGAACATTGCTAACGTGCCTGTTTCCACCATCTCCACTGGCAGGGTGTTCCACTACCCTCTGTGAAAAACTTTCCCCGCATGTCTCCCCTAAACTTACCACCTCTCAACTTAAACCTGTGCCCTCATATAGTTGACCCTTCCATCTGGGAAAAAGTCTCTGACTATCCACCCTACCTATGCCCCTCTTAATTTTGTAGACTTCTATCGGGGAGTTATCCACTTTGGTAGAAAAGCAGAAATGCAGAATATTTTCTAATGGTGAGAGGTTGGGAAGTGTTGATGGCCAAAGGGACTTGGGAGTGCTTGTTCATACATCAGTAAAAGTCACCACATGCAGGTGCAACAAGCAATACGAAAGGCTTTCATCACAAGAGATTTGAACACAGGAGTAAAGATGCTTTGCTGCAATTGTATGGAGCCTTGGTGAGACCACATCTGGTTATTGGGCACAGTTTTGGTCTCTTTATCTAAGAGAGAATATATACTTAGCAAGGAGGAAATAGACCAGAGGTTCACCAAACTAATCCCTGGGACGGCAAGATTAAACAATTTTGAGGGTGAGGACATTGGGCCTGTATTCTCTAGAGTTTGGAGGAATGAAGTGTGATCTCTAATGAAACTTACAAAATTCTTACAGGCATGACAGGATAGATGTGGACAGTATTTTTTGCCTAGCTGGTGAGTCTAACCAGGGGACACAGTCTCAGAATAAGGAGCAGGCATTTAAGACTGAGATGAGGAGTTTCTTCAGAGACAGGTGGTGAGTCAGAACATTGACTACAGGAGTTGGGATGTCTTGGTAAGACATTGGTAAGGCCACACATGGAATACTGTGTACAGTTATGGTCACCCTATTATAGAAAGGATATTATTAAATTAGAAAGAATGCAGAAGAGATTTACTAGGATGCTACCCGGACTTGATGGTTTGAGTTATAAGGAGAGGCTGGATAGACTGGGACTTTTTTCTCTGGAGCGTAGAAGGCTGAGGAGTGATCTTATCGAGTCTACAAAATAATGAGGGGCATAGATCAGCTAGGTAGACAATATCCTTTCCCAAAGGTAGGGGAGTCTAAAACTAGAGGGCATAGGTTTAAGGTGAGAGGGGAGAGATACAAAAGGGTCCAGAGGGGCAATTTTTTCCACACAGAGGGTGGTGAATGTCTGGAATGAACTGCGAGAGGTAGTAGTAGAGATGGACACAATTTTGTCTTTTAAAAAGCATTTAGACAGTTACATGAGTAAGATGGGTGTAGAAGGATATGGGCCAAACGCGGGCAATTGGGACTAGCTTAGGGGTTTAAAAAAAAGCGCATGGACAAGTTAGGCCAAAGGGCCTGTTTCTATGCTGTAAACCTCTATGACTATGAGTCTTTAGAATTCTCTACCACAGAGGAGAGTGGAAATTCAGTCATTAATATCCAGAAATCTACTGATTTCTGTCTTGAATGACACCATGGAGTACGGGGATAGTGGGGGAAAATGGCATAAAAATAGATGGTCAGTCATTATCTGTTTGAATAATAGACCAGGCTGAAGAGGCAGCAAAATGGCCTACTCCTGTTTCTATTTCCCATGTTCCTTTATTTTATATTTAACTGTGTATAGCTAAGTGAAAGAAATAAGCCAGCCATCTTCAAGTTAACAAGCAAAGAGTTAAAAGCAAATTACTGCAGATGCTGGAATCTGGAACAAAAACAGAAAATGCGCGAAAATATTAGCAGGTTAACAGCATCCATGGAGAGAGAATAGAGCCAATGTTTCAAGTGCAGCTCTGGTGGTCACATTATCGGAAGGATGTGATTGCACTGGAAGGGGTGCAGAGGAGATTCACCAGGATGCTGCCTGGGATGGAACATTTAAGTTATGAAGAGAGGATGGATAGCTTGGGTTGTTTCCATTGGATCAGAGAAGGCTGAGGGGTGACCTGATCGAGGTATACAAAGTTATGAGGGTCATTCTCGGAGTGGATAAGGAGCAGATGTTCCCCTTAGTTGAACAGTGAGTCACAGGGGGACATAGGTTAAAGGTGAGGGGCAGGAGGCTTAGGAGCCATGTGAGGAATTTTTTTTTTATTACGTAGAGTGATAACAGCCTAAAATGCTCTGCCTAGGATGGTGGTAGAAGCAGGTTGCCTCACATCCTTTAAAAAGTATTTGGATGAGCTCTTGGCACATCACAACATTTAGGGCTTTGGGCTAAGTGCTGGTAGATGGGATTAGGTGGGAGTTCAGGTGCTTCTAATGTGTTGAAATGGACTCCATGGGCTGAAGGGCCTCTTCTGTGCTGTAGGATTCTATCTATAATTCTAATGCCTACCCTGAAGTAGTACTGCTCTCCTCCCTCACTCCTGTTCACTGTCATTGCTTTCCATTTCCCTTCTGGTGTTCAACAGGTATTTATCAAAACTTGCTTTCACAGCCATAGTTCCTTTCTCAGTGACTGTCTCCATCTCCGACTCACCCCACGTGAATTCTAACTGAAGTTTCATCCCTCATCTTTCGAATCCCTCCAGGATTACAGGTACCTCCAAGACATCAGAGCTCTTTGTTCGGTCTGCTGTTCTCGCCACATCCTGAGATACACGCTCAATGCCATGTGCCAGCATATGCACACCCTTGATATCTCTCCCCAGCAGCACTGACTCACCCTCTCAAAGCTGTCCTTGTCCCCAGTTTCACTTCATTTTTCATCTCATCCGAAGCCTTAACAAGAAACTTTTTCTCTTTTGTTCAGGTGTTAAGGAATGGAAGTTCCAACAATTCATCAATACCAATACCCATCCAGAACCCTCCTCCCCGTCCCATCCCTTGGACCCCATCCCGCCTAACCATAGCCCCTACCGTGTATTCACCATACCCTCTGACCTTCCCCTCTCTAAGGCGGAGTGTGCTGTACTCAAAGGGCTTGAATTCGTACCCTTGTGCCCCAATTTTGGGCTCGACATGATGCTGAACTCTTCCATCACCTTTGTCTCCATGCTCACTTCTTTGGGCAGGAGTCCTCCCACTCAAAGATCCTTTCACCCGCCTCCAGCATCCTCCCTCCACCTGCTCTTAATCTTTCTTTAAAAATAGTAAAACTCACACAAATGAAGATGCAGAAATTAACAAAGGGTCTAAAAGTATACAAATCTGTCAACTATTCGCTAAGGGAATAAGAAAGCACACAGACTCCACCCCCCTCAGCATACATAAAGAAATTCTGCAGAGTATCAGATCTCAAAAGAAAAATTGGCCAAGTAATAAGTACATTCAGAAGATATGTATTGCTGGAGGATCCCTTTCCGAAATGCAGCAATTGGCCTGCAGTTATTACTGGTTGATTTGGAATTTTCCTGAAAGAATTCTCTGTTTGCATCAATGGCATCTTTTGGTGGCTTTTTCAAATCGTAGGCACATCAGCTTTGAGAGAAGTTTCAAAAGAGAGAAGGGGTTAATACTGTTGCCTCTATATCTTACTATTTTAAATCCACTACCTTTTCACCCAAAATCTAGATTATTTGACACTCAGAACTCCATAGACTGCATCTCCATAAAATCAGCTGATGTCCTTGGCAAATGCAGCATAGTAGTTGCTGCAGTCAGTGTCCTTTGCTTTGAAAATGTTTAATACATATATCGACAATGATATGATAAAGGTGTCTGACCAATTACATAAATTAATATTTAAATAAAACATCTTCATAACAGTTCTTTAGGCCAGAATCTTGCAATAAGTCACTAGCAACAACAAAAACTTAGCATAACAATTTTATCCAGCAACAATTAATTATACATGCAAAACAGAACTATTTCTCCTGTGAATTTTCTTAGTACCAGTCTTGCCACTGCTTTTGTTTGGCATAGCGCATGGCTAAGAGCTGCAGCATATCTGCTGGAAGCCTCCTAGCTTTTACTACAGGGAGCTATAAATGGCCTCAAGGAGATCTTGGCCAGGAGAGTTTGACTTTAGACTGTTCCACCGAGGCATGGGTAGCTTTAATCTGGACTGTTTAGCTGAGTCAACAGCAAGGCAATGGCAGAGTCGCAGTTGTAGGTGCATAAAGGCTGTCAATTTGAGAGAGCACATTAGGTTTGTGTTGCAGGGAGCCACTGTCATTCCCCGAGTTTCAGCAGTCCTAGTAATCTGTTGGAGGACAGTTCTCTCACTGGTGCCGGCAACTACGATGGCAGTCACCTGGAATGGAATGTGAGCAAGCAAGACTTTCATGATCTTAATCTGAGCTTCCACGTAACTACAACACTGTTTACAACTACTAGTGCCTGTGTCACTGTGGAAGCTGAGACAACAGCCACGAGACACTGCAGCATGAATATGAGCACTAGTACTGTCAGAGTTAGCCAACAGTTCCTCATTGGTAAAGATAGGCTCCAGGGTCCGCAGGATGCTCTATGCCATGTTTAAGCCAGACTTCATGCTTCTTTACAGTGACAATGTGATGTATGTTTAAGGGAATTGGTAAGCTGATGCTGGGTGTGGGGTGATCTGCCCGGGGACTGCCCTGGGAGGGCAGTTGTAGTTTGGAGTGTGGAGTGAGTAAGACCCACAATAAATACTTGCGCTTACTGATGTTTGGCTGTGGTGTGAGTTCTTGGGGATACACCCCAGTAGTAGAGAACTTAACAGACAAGCAGCTTTCTGGCAGGCTTGCTAATGCACCAAGATTGTAGTGTGCATGCTCATCAGCTTTCTTTTGCGGGCCGCCCCATCAGAACTCATCTGTGACCCACATCCTCTCAGAGTTGTCAAATGAGTTGTCTTTCATCCCTGAGCTGGCTCCAGCACACACGTGCCCAATGATTCACCACATGCAGATCTCAACTCCATAGTATTGCACACTGAGGTACGCAATATACCAATACTAAGCAGACAGCTATGGGTGTCAGATCAAATGATGCTGCTTCTTCCAAAGGTCTGGAGCAGCTTTAAATTAGGTCTAATCTGCACACTCTAGGTTTCCCACTCCCAGCCTACCAAAATTCCATTTCAGTCAGGCCACTGGTGAACTTCAATGGCCAGCTGCCTTCATAAACCATGCATGTGCAAAGACCAGCCTAACCCCAATCCCACCGCTGCGAAAATAGGAAGTGCCGTGTTCAGAGGCAGGACTTAGGATTTCCAGGTCTGTCTGGGCCAGAGTTTGCATTTCAGGTTGATGATTGTACATGAGTTTTCTAGAATCCATGGGATTCTGCTTTGGCACATGATTATTTGTCTGTTCTTTTCCATTTCTTCCTCATTTTCTATCTTTCTCTTCTTGTGCTCTCTCAGTATACACTTTCTTTCCTTGTCCTTATTCCTCTTTGATCCTCTATGTTCTATGAATCTGCTCCATTCCATTTTGTTTTCCAACTTTCACCGTTTCTATCTGTCTTTTTAGAATCAGTGTGTAGTTACAGCACAGAAGCAGGCCAGACTGTCATATCAATACATTTGGATCAATATTCATTAGGTCTCAGATGTGACAATTCTATTACTGTGCCATTATCGGATCAACGTTCCAGAAATTTGCAGTGCAAATAGTCAATAGTGCATTTAAAATTCCAATTGCTCTATTTTGCAGCCAAACTACCACTGATCCAATATCTGAATAATAATGAAGCGCAACATAATTTCAGCGCCACAACAAACTAAAATCATTATTGAAGATGGTTCTGAATTTCGAAAACACTGCACCGGCAACCATTATTTATTGACAGATAAAAGACTATTCAACAAGGAAATAGTCTCTGTATTAAATATACAAATATCAAGCACCGTCTTGGGCAGGGAGCTATGATTAAAAATATTTCCCTTATATTTGTTTTCTCTGAGAATAATTTGTATGTCATTTTCTCTCATCAGTTAAAATGGGAAAAAGTAGGCTGGAATTCTCCAGCTGCCAGCAAGAATGGAGAATTTAGCATTCAAGCAAATCTCCATGCACTGCAGCGGGACTGGAGAATCCCAGCTGCAGGCAAGGTCGGAGAATTCCAGCTTCAGTAACAAATCTGTACCTAAAAATATATATTCAAAATATTATTTATACATCACAGAGGAACCATAAAAGTATGTCCACAGGGATAGGATAATGGAAAGACTAATGTGTGAAAACTAAAATATTGTTGACAAAATACTCATCAGTGTGCGACTTTGTGCTAATGCAAAGATTATTGCCAAACTGGGAATAGATTAAAATGCATAAAATGTAAGAGTGCAAGTAGTCACATAACAATGAAATTGTCATTAAATGTCATACAGTAGAAAAAGCTTAGATGATTTACAATATTAGATAGCAATAATAAAACCAATGTAGGTTAATAGGCTTTAACGTTGGCTTAGGGCATCTATCATGGTCTGATGTTCAAAGTAATCCTTGCTAGCAAACATACATCATGCTTTACCTCTTTAGTAAAATAAATTCAAAGATTGTTTGAATCAAAACATCAAGGAATGCTGCCTGCAAGAGCGCTGGAAGCAATTTAAAAGTAATCTTGGAAAGGGAATCGGATATGAATCAGAAAAGGGAAATTTTGCAGGAATGTGAAGAAAGAGCTGAAGATGAACAAGAAGAATTGGACAGTTCTTTCAAACAAACAGACAGCATTATAATGGTCTTCTTTTGTCTGGTAAGCTAGCTCTGACCTCAAGAGCAGATCTAGGTATTGGTTGGTGTAGGTATTGAAGTGGGAAAAATATACAGATGGGTACACACAAGATGGTTGCCTGGCACACAAACAGTCACCTGGGAAAGAGACATTAAACGGGCACTGACTTTCAGTACAGACAGCCACCTGAGATTAAAACATAAAGGACAGATAGTTATTCAAAGTTAAACATGCAGGAATCAAATCCTACAGGAAGCCAGCCAGGGCTTAAGGATAAGGACAATAGGGGTAGATAATGAGATTAGCTACAGGTGGGATCGGGAATACATAACTGCAGGAAAACCAATTACTGTAAATTACTATATGAATAGGCCGAAACTAAAAACCATTGATAGCCACTGATGTAGGAAATGTATCCATTCATAAGACAATGCAATGTTAACATGTTCATGTCTGTATCTGTCTGCATTTGTGTATAATGATGTGTTAACGATCGATCACCTACTTGATTACAACGATGTGGTAATGGCTAGATGTCCGGTCCATCTATTGTGTAAAGGGTATAAAGATGGACTGCTCCTATTGTCTCATTGAGAGGAGGTTTTACTGCTTGTTAGTGCCTTTTCTCCACGAAGCTTCGTTAAAATAAAACTGTATTCTTGAAACCTTCAAGCCTGACCCAGTGGTACTTTTCCCACAACAGTATAGATCCAATTTCTCCCAATCACGAACGGAAACAAATACAACATGCTGGAAAATCTCAGCAGGTCTGACAGCATCTGTGGGGAGAGAATAGAGCCAATGTTTCGAGCAGCTCTGATGAAAGATCATTTAGACTTGAAACGTTGGCTCCATTCTCTCCCCACAGATGCTGTCAGACCTGCTGAGATTTTCCAGCATTTTCTGTTTTTGTTTCAAATTCCAGTATCTGCAGTATTTTGCTTTTATTATAATGGAAACAAATATGTTGTGCGGACAACTTAGCTGGACCAGATGAATGTGAGTTGATCAAACAGATTGGTCATTGTTATTGCAGTATCACATCTGAGAAATATAAAACTACCGGATTTACAAAATTTAAGGATCTGTGGAAGATTACTATTAATGCGTGCATTAACTCTGCAGCTATTTCCTTTAATATCCTGGGATACAAGCCATCAGGTCCAGGGGACTTATTGGCCTGTAACTCCATTAGTTTCCCCGAGTACCTTTTCTCTTGTGATAGTTATTGTATTTATTTCTTCCCCTTGATTTAGTATTTTTGGAATGCTATTAGTGTTTCCACTATGAAGACTGATGCAATGTATTTATTGAACTCCTCTGCAATTTCCTGGTTCCCCATTATTATTTCCCCAGTCTCATTCTCTAAAGGGCCTATGTTTAATTTGGCCTACCTTTTCATATATTTAAGTAAGCCCTTACTGTCTGTTTTTATGTTACTTGCTTGTTTACCTTCAGAGTTTATCTTCTCTCTCTCTAGCACTTTTTTTTAGAACAAAGAACAGTACAGCATAGGAACAGGTCCTTCAGCCCTCCAAGCCTTGGTCATCTTTTGTTGGTTTTTAAAACTTTCCCAATCCTTTGGCTTACCACTAATGTTCCCTACATTGTATGATTTTTCATAGAAACACAGAAATTCGAAGGAGTTTACCGTTTGATCCTTCGAACCTTCTCCACCATTCGTTTTGATCATGGCTGATCATTGAATTCAATATCCTGATCCCCTGTTCCTCCCATATCCCGTGGTCCCTTTGGACCCAAGAGCTATATCTAATTTCTTCCTGAAATCAGATAACATTTTGACCTCAACTACATTCTGTGGCAGTGAATTCCACACATTACCCACCCTTTATGTGAAGAAATTTCTCCTCACCTCAGTTCTGAAAGGTTTATTACTTATCCTCAAACTATGACCCCTTGTTCTGGACTCTCCAACCATTGGGAACATTATGAATCTATCCTGTCTAAACTTTTAAACAGAATTTTATAAGTTTCTATGAGATCCCCTCTCACTCTTCTGAACTCCAGTGAATATAATCCTAACCGACTTAGCCTCTCCTCATATGACAGACCTGCTATCCCAGGAATCAGCCTAGTGAACCTTTGCTGTACCCCCTCTATAGCAAGGACATCCTTCCTCAGAAGGATATCAAAACTGCACACAATACTCCAAGTCCGCCCTATACAATTGCAGCAAAATATTCCTAACCCTATACTCAAACCCTCTCACTGTGAAGGCCAACATACCATTTGCCGCCTTTTCTGCATGCTGTACTTGCGCACTTACTTCAAGCGACTGATGCACGAAGACCCCAAGGTCTAGTTGAATATCTACTTCTCTCAATTTACACCCATTCAAGAAATCTTCTATTATTGCTACTATTGCTACCAAAGTGGATAACCTCACATTTATCCACATTATACTGCCTCTGCCTTGCACCTGCCCACACACACAGCCTGTCCGAATTACACTTAAATATCTCTGCATCCTCCTCACAGCTCACCCTCCCATTCAACTTTGCATCACCTGCAAATTTGGAGATAATCCATTCAGTTCCCTCTTCCAAATCATTAATGTAATGAGAACAGTTGGGGTCCTAGCACAGATCCCTGAGGAACTCCACTAGTCACTGACTGCCAATCAGAAAAAGACCCATTTATGCGAACTATTTGTTTCCTATCTGCTAACCAGCTTTCGATCCATCTCAAGACTCTACCTGTAATCCCATATGCTTTAGCTTTACATAGTAATCTGTTATGTGAGACCTTGTCAAAAGCCTTCTGAAAGTCTAAATAAACCACATCCATTGGTTACCCTGATCAATTCTGCTAATTACATCCTCAAAGAATTCCAATAGATTTGGCAAGCATGATTTCCCTTTTGTAAAACCATGCTGACTTTGTCTGATTATCCCACTGCCAACAGATTGTTTATTAAACCTGCCTGATTACACATTATGAGATAGAAAATAACTTTACCATAGTTGCATCCACAATTAGCTGTTCTCGGAAACCATCCTGAATACACTCTCTGAATTTTTCTTCATGGTTACCTCTACTGATTTTCTCAATGACAGATGTTAAGCGAACTGGTCTAGTTACCTGCTTTGTATCTCCCTCCCTTTTTGACTGAAGGGAGTTGGCAGTGTTCACGGTCTTCAGTCTTCTGGGACTATTCGAGAATTGAAGGATTTTTGGAAGATTACTACCAATGCATCTACTATCTCTGTAACTACTTCCTTTAATATCTTGGGATACAATCTATCAGGTCCAGAATGATGTCACCCACGATTAACGTACTGCCTTTTTTTTTCCCACATGCACTCATTTCCTGACTTATTCTCCATCCTACGGTATAGTTACTGTTAAGGGGTCGATAAATTACACCCAACAGTGTTTTCTTCCTCATTATTTCTTACTTCCACCCATGTGGATACTGCATCTTCCGATCCAAGATCATTTCTTGCTATCATACTTATTCCATCTCACACTAACACCACCCTTTCCTTTTTGCCTGCCCTTATGAAAAGTACAATAAGAAGTCTCACAACAGGTTAATTTGGTAGCACAAGCTTTCGGAGCGCTGCTCCTTCATCAGGTGAGTGAGGACTTGTGTTCACAAACAGGGCATATACAGACACAAACTCAATTTACAAGATAATGGTAATCAAGTCTTAAAGGTACAGACAATGTGAATGGAGAGAGGACCAAGCACAGGTTAAAGAGATGTGTATTGTCTCTAGCCAGGACAGTTAGTGAGATTTTGCAAGCCCAGGCAAGTCATGGGGACTACAGAGAGTGTGACAGGAACCCAAGATCCCGGTTGAGGCTGTTCTCATGTGTGCGGAACTTGGCTATCAGTTTCTGCTCAGCGATTCTGCGTTGTCGTGTCTTGTGAAGGCCGCCTTGGAGAACGCTTATCCGAAGATCAGACGCTGAATGCCCATGACTGCTGAAGTGTTCCCCGACTGGAAGGGAACACTCCTGCCTGGTGATTGTCGAGCGGTGTTCATTCATCCGTTGTCATAGCGTCTGCATGGTCTCCCCAATGTACCATGCCTCGGGGCATCCTTTCCTGCAGTGTATCAGGTAGATAACGTTGGCCGAGTCACAAGAGTATGTACCATGTACCTGGTGGATGGTGTTCTCACGTGAGATGATGGCATCCGTGTCGATGATCTGGCACGTCTTGCAGAGGTTGCTGTGGCGTCGTGGTCACTATTCTCCTGAAGGCTGGGTAGTTTGCTGCGGACAATGGTCTGTTTGAGGTTGTGCGGTTGTTTGAAGGCAAGAAGTGGGGGTGTGGGGATGGCCTTGGCGAGATGTTCATCTTCATCAATGACACGTTGAAGGCTCCGCAGAAGGTGTTGTAGCTTCTCCACTCCGGGGAAGTACTGGACGACGAAGGGCACTCTGTCCGCCGTGTCGCGTGTTTGTCTTCTGAGGAGATCGGTGCGGTTTTTCGCTGTGACAAGTCAGAACTGTCGATCAATGAGTTGAGCGCCATATCCTGTTCTTATGAGGGCGTCTTTCAGCATCTGTAGGTGTCTGTTGCGATCCTCCTTATCTGAGCAAATCCTATGTATATGGAGGGCTTGTCCGTGAGGGATGGCTTCTTTAACGTGTTTAGGGTGGAAGCTGGAGAAATGGAGCATTGTGAGGTTATCCGTGGGCTTGCGGTACAGTGAAGTGCTGAGGTGACCGTCCTTGATGGAGATGTGTGTGTCCAAGAATGCAACCGATTCCGGAGAGTAGTCCATGGTGAGTTTGATGGTGGGATGGAACTTGTTGATGTCATCATACAGTTGTTTCAATGATTGTTCGCCATGAATCCAAAGGAAGAAAATGTCATCGATGTATCTAGTGTATAGCGTCTGTTGAAGGTCCTGTGCGGTGAAGAGGTCTTGTTCGAACCTGTGCATAAAGATGTTGGCATATTGAGGTGTGAATTTGGTCCCCATGGCTGTTCCGTGCGTCTGGATGAAGAACTGGGTGTTGAAGGTGAAGACGTTGTGGTCCAGGAGAAACAGATGAGTTGGATCTGGAGATTGGCAGTTGTCGGCATTGAGTACTGAGACAGTTGCAGCAATGCCGTCGTTGTGGAGGATGCTGGTGTAGAGTGCCGAGACAGCCATTGTGGTGAGGAGTGTTCCTGGTTCAACTAGAGGTGAGGCTATATTGGATCTGGTGCTGGGAAATGAGCCAGACCAGGTGCTAGACTTGGAAGTTGGTGTGCATTTTGGTGATAGTGACCACAATTCGGTTACGTTCACCTTAGTGATGGAAAGGGATAGGCATGAACCTCGGGCCAATGGTTTTAGCTGGGGGAAGGGTAATTATGAGGCTATTAGGAGAGAATTAGGAAACATAGGTTGGACTAGGAGATTACAGGGACTGGGAACGTCCGACATGTGGAGTTTTTTCAAGGAGCAGCTACTGCGAGTCTGTGATAGGTATGTCCCTGTCAGGCAAGGAGGAATTGGTAGGGCTAGGGAACCGTGGTGCACCAAAAAAGTTTCTTTGTTGGTTAAAAAGAAAAAGGAGGCTTATGTTCGGATGAGACGTGAGCACTCGGGTAGTGCACTAGAAAGCTTTAGATTGGCTAAGAGGGAGTTGAAGAGCGAGCTTAGAAGGGCTAAAAGGGGACATGAGAAGACTTTGGCGGATAGGGTTAAAGAGAATCCTAAGGCGTTCTATAGGTATGTCAAGAACAGAAGGTTGGTTAGGGCAAGTTTAGGGCCAGTTATAGATGGCAGAGGGAAGTTATGTGTGGAACCGGAGGAGATTGGTGAAGCATTGAACCAATATTTCTCTTCGGTGTTCACGCAAGGGGACATGAATATAGCTGAGGAGGACACTGGGTTGCAAGGGAGTAGAATAGACAGTATGACAGTTGATAAGGAGGATGTGCAGGATATTCTGGAGGGTCTGAAAATAGATAAATCCCCTGGTCCGGATGGGATTTATCCAAGGATTCTCTGGGAGGCAAGAGAAGTGATTGCAGAGCCTCTGGCTCTGATCTTCAGGTCGTCGTTGGCCTCTGGTATAGTACCAGAAGATTGGAGGTTAGCGAATGTTGTCCCATTGTTTAAGAAGGGGAACAGAGACTTCCCCGGGAATTATAGACCGGTGAGTCTCACTTCTGTTGTCGGCAAGATGTTGGAAAAAATTATAAGGGATAGGATTTATAGTTATTTGGAGAGTAATGAATTGATAGGTGATAGTCAGCATGGTTTTGTGGCAGGTAGGTCGTGCCTTACTAACCTTATTGAGTTTTTTGAGAAAGTGACCAAGGAGGTGGATGGGGGCAAGGCAGTGGACGTGGTATATATGGATTTTAGTAAGGCGTTTGATAAGGTTCACCATGGTAGGCTTCTGCAGAAAATGCAGATGTATGGGATTGGGGGTGATCTAGGAAATTGGATCAGGAATTGGCTAGCGGATAGGAAACAGAGGGTGGTGGTTGATAGTAAATATTCATCATGGAGTGCGGTTACAAGTGGTGTACCTCAGGGATCTGTTTTGGGGCCACTGCTGTTTGTAATATTTATTAATGATCTGGATGAGGGTATAGTTGGGTGGATTAGCAAATTTGCTGATGACACCAAAGTCGGTGGTGTGGTAGACAGTGAGGAAGGGTGTCGTAGTTTGCAGGAAGACTTAGACAGGTTGCAAAGTTGGGCCGAGAGGTGGCGGATGGAGTTTAATGCGGAGAAGTGTGAGGTAATTCACTTTGGTAGGAATAACAGATGTGTTGAGTATAGGGCTAACGGGAGGACTTTGAATAGTGTGGAGGAGCAGAGGGATCTAGGTGTATGTGTGCATAGATCCCTGAAAGTTGGGAATCAAGTAGATAAGGTTGTTAAGAAGGCATATGGTGTCTTGGCGTTTATTGGTAGGGGGATTGAATTTAGGAGTCGTAGCGTTATGTTGCAACTGTACACAACTCTGGTGCGGCCGCACTTGGAGTACTGTGTGCAGTTCTGGTCCCCACATTACAGGAAGGATGTGGAGGCTTTGGAGAGGGTGCAGAGGAGGTTTACCAGGATGTTGCCTGGTATGGAGGGGAGATCCTATGAGGAGAGGCTGAGGGATTTGGGATTGTTTTCGCTGGAAAGGCGGCGGCTAAGAGGGGATCTTATTGAAACATATAAGATGATTAGAGGTTTAGATAGGGTGGATAGTGATAGCCTTTTTCCTCTGATGGAGAAATCCAGCACGAGGGGGCATGGCTTTAAATTGAGGGGGGGTAGTTATAGAACCGATGTCAGGGGTAGGTTCTTTACCCAGAGGGTGGTGAGGGATTGGAATGCCCTGCCAGCATCAGTAGTAAATGCACCTAGTTTGGGGGCGTTTAAGAGATCCGTAGATAGGTTCATGGACGAAAAGAAATTGGTTTAGGTTGGAGGGTCACAGTTTTTTTTTTAACTGGTCGGTGCAACATCGTGGGCCGAAGGGCCTGTTCTGCGCTGTAATGTTCTATGTTCTATGTTCTATGTTCTAACTGTTCCATGTGTGCTGAGTTTCTGTAAGTCTGTAGTGTCGCAACAGAAGAACATAAGAACTAGGAGCAGGAGTAGGCCATCTGGCCCCTCGAGCCTGCTCCACCATTCAATAAGATAATGGCTGATCTTTTTGTGGACTCAGCTCCACTTACCCGTCTGCTCACCATAACCCTTAATTCCTTTACTGTTCAAAAATGTAT
Source organism: Mustelus asterias (assembly GCF_964213995.1). NCBI lineage: Eukaryota > Metazoa > Chordata > Chondrichthyes > Carcharhiniformes > Triakidae > Mustelus > Mustelus asterias. Next base: position 30,343,310 of record NC_135806.1, read on the forward strand.
CTATCCTTGCCTTAAAAACATTCAATGAGGTAGCCTCAACTGCTTCACTGGGCAGGGAATTCCACAGATTCACAACTCTTTGTGTGAAGAAGTTCCTCGTCAACTCAGTCCTAAATCTGCTTCCCCTTATTTTGAGGCCATGCCCCCTAGTTCCAGTTTCACCTGCCAGTGGCAACAACTTCCCTGCATCTATCTTATCTATTCCCTTCATAATCTTATATGTTTCTATAAGATCTCCCCTCATTCTTCTGAATTCCAATGAGTATAGCCCCAGTCTACTCAGTCTCTCCTCATAAGCCAACCCTCTCAACTCCGGAATCAATCGAGTGAATCTACTCTGCACCCCCTCCAGTGCCAGTACATCTTTTCTCAAGTAAGGAGACCAAAATTGTACACAGTACTCCAGGTGTAGCCTCACCAGCACCTTATACAGCTGCAACATAATCTCGCTGTTTTTAAACTCCATCCCTCTAGCAATGAAGGACAAAATTCCATTTGCCTTCTTAATGACCTGCTGCACCTGCAAACCAACTCCTTGAGATTCCTGCACAAGGACACCCAGGTCCCTCTGCACAGCAGCATGCTGCAGTTTTTACCATTTAAATAATAGTCCATTTTGCTGTTATTCCTACCAAAATGGATGACCTCACATTTACCAACATTGTACTCCATCTGCCAGACCCTCGCCCACTCAGGTTATCTATATCCCTTTGCAGACTTTCAGCGTCCTCTGCACACTTTGCTCTTCCACCCATCTTCGTGTCATCTGCGAATTTTGACACACTACACTTGGTCCCCAACTCCAAATCATCGATATAAATCGTAAACAATTGCGGTCCCAACACTGATCCCTGAGGCACGTCACTGATCGCCAACCAGGAAAACACCCATTTACCCTCCACTCTTTGCTTTCTGTTAGTTAACCAATCCTCCATCCATGCTAATACATTACCCGTAACACTGTGCACCTTCATCTTATGTAGCAGTCTTTGGTGCGGAACCTTGTCAAATGCCTTCTGGAAATCCAGATGCACCACATCCACAGGTTCCCCATTGTCCATTGCACATGTAATGTTCTCAAAGAATTCCACCAAATTAGTCAAACATGACCTGCCCTTCATGAACCCATGCTGCATCTTACCAATGGAACAATTTATATCCAGATGTCTCACTATTTCTTCCTTGATGATAGATTCAAGCATTTTTCCCTACTACAGAAGTTATGCTAACCAGCCTATAGTTACCTGCCTTTTGTCTACCCCCTTTTTTAAGAAGTGGCATTACATTTGCTGTTTTCCAATCTGCGGGAACCACCCCAAAGTCCAGCGAATTTTGGTAAGTTGCTACTAGTGCATTTGCTATTTCTCCCGCCATCTCTTTTAGTACCCTGGGATGCATTCCATCAGGACCAGGAGACTTGTCTACCTTTAGCCCCATTAACTTGCCCAACACTACCTCTTTCATGATAATGATAGTTTCTAGGTCCTCACCTGCCATAGCCTTCCTGTCATCAATGTTTGGCATGTTATTTGTGTCTTCCACTGTGAAGACCGACACAAAATACCTGTTCAATGCCTCAGCCATTTTCTCATTTCCAGGTATTACATCTCCCTTCTCATCCTCTAAAGGACCAATGTTTACTTTAGCCACTCTTTTCCGTTTTATATATTTGTAGAAACCTTTGCTATCTGTTTTTATATTTTATAGTTTACTCTCATAATCCATCTTACCTTTCTTTCTAGCTTTTTTCGTGAAGCTGGGGGTTCTTTGTACAATGGGTTTCAGGATGCCCTCGACATAGTCAGAGAGGTTCTCACACAGGGTCCCATTGCCTGATACAATGGGACAGCCGGGTGTGTTGGCCTTGTGTATCTTCGGGAGGCAGTAGAGATCTCCAACGTGGGGAGTACATGGAATGAGAGCATGGAGGGTGTTCTGAAGGTTCGGATCAAAGGTCTTGATCAGTCTGTTGAGTTGACGGGTGTGTTTTGTGTTCCTCGTTGTTCAGTTGTCGGTACACTTATTCATAGAAGCCCTACAGTGCAGAAAGAGGCCATTTGGCCCATCGAGTCTGCACCGATCACAATCCCACCCCGGCCCTACCCCCTTATCCCTACATATTTACCCACTAATCATAGAAATCATAGAAACCCTACAGTGCAGAAGGAGGCCATTCGGCCCATCGAGTCTGCACCGACCACAATCCCACCAAGGCCCTACCCCCACATATTTACCCGCTAATCCCTCTAACCTACACATCTCAGGACACTAAGGGGCAATTTTTAACCTGGCCAATCAACCTAACCCGCACATCTTTGGACTGTGGGAGGAAACCGGAGCACCCGGAGGAAACCCACGCAGACACGAGGAGAATGTGCAAACTCCACACAGACAGTGACCCGAGCCGGGAATCGAACCCGGGACCCTGGAGCTGTGAAGCAGCAGTGCTAACCACTGTGCTAGCATGCCGCCCCTTTGCAGTAATCATGCAGTAACCATGCTGCCTCTTTGCAGTAATCCGTTCTGCTCAGTATGACAGTGGCCCCTCCTTTGTCTGCTGGTTTGATGACAATGTTGCGATTGGTCTTGAGTGCGGATGGCGTTGCGTTGTGCTTGGGTGACATTCAGGGCTGTCTTGAGTGCAGCTGATGAATTTGGCATTGACACACCTCCTGATGGCTTGGGCATACATGTCGAGTCAAAGGCATCGGCCTTCCCGAGGAGTCCAATTCGACTCTTTCCTTTTCGGTTGCTGCACCGTGGATCCCTCTGTCCGCTGTTCCGGTTGATTGGCTGTCTCATTGTGTTCGCTGTTGGCCTCGTGGGGTTTGTGGAAGGACTCCAGCAGCCTCATTCACCTGATGAATTCCTTGGTGTCCGCTGCGAGACTGATGGGGTCCTTTTTGGTGGTGGGGCATAAATTGAGCCCTCGGCTGAGAACTTCAATTTCATCTGGTTGAAGTGTGTAGTCCGACAAGTTGACAATGGGCTTCCCTGTGGTGGTACAGTTTTCTACTGTGGTACCAGGGGAGGCTTGGTTGCTGCTGGTGATGATGCTGAGTTTCTCAAGTTTCCTGTTCTTGGTGTGCATGTAGATGGCGTAGTTCCATTGTCTCATCTGCTTGGCAGTGTTTCGCAGCTAGTTTGCGTCGTCCAGTAATTCCCCGGAGCGGAGAAGCTACGACATCTTCTCTGGAGCTTTCAACACGTCATCGATGAAGACGAACATCTCGCCAAGGCCATCCCCACACCCCCATTTCTTGCCTTCAAATAACCGCACAACCTCAAACAGACCATTTTCCGTAGCAAATACCCAGCCTTCAGGAGAACAGTGATCACGACACCACACAACCCTGCCACAGCAACCTCTGCAAGACGTGCCGGATCATCGACACGGATGCCATCATCTCACGTGAGAACACCATCCACCAGGTACACGGTACATACTCTTGCGATTCGGCCAACATTGTCTACCTGATACGCCGCAGGAAAGGATGTCCCGAGGCATGGTACACTGAGGAGACCATGCAGACACTATGACAACAGATGAGTGAACACCACTCGACAATCACTAGGCAGGAGTGTTCCCTTCCAGTCAGGAAAAACTTCAGCAGTCAGGGGTATTCAGCCTCTGATCTTCGGGTAAGCGTTCTCCAAGGCGGCCTTCACGACACAACACAGAATCGCTGAGCAGAGACTGATAGCCAAGTTCCACACACAAGGACGGCCTCAACCAGGATCTTGGGTTTATGTCACACTATCTGTAACTCCCACGACTTGCCTGGGCTTGCAAAATCTCACTAACTGTCCTGGCTGGGGACAATACACATCTCTTTAACCTGTGCTTGGCCCTCTCTCCACTCACATTGTCTGTACCTTTAAGACTTGATTACCTGTAAAGACTCGCATTCCAACCATTATCTTGTAACTTGAATTTGTGTTTGTATGTGCTCTGTTTGTGAACACAAGTCCTCACTCACCTGATGAAGGAGCAGCGCTCCGAAAGCTTGTGCTGCCAAATATACCTATTGGACTTTAACCTGGTGTTGTGAGACTTCTTACTGTGCTTCTTACAGTCCAACGCCGGCATCTCCACCTTATGAAAAGTCACATACTCCTGAATATTTAGTTCCCAGCTTTGATCTCCTTGTAACTATGTCTCTGTAATGGCTATAAGATCAGACCCATTATCGATTTGTGTTAATTCATTTATTTTGCACCAAATACTGTGTGCATTTTTGTAAAGAGCCATCAATTTTGCAATTTCCCCAGCATTGACCCTATTCATTGCTTTTTTAATATTTGTACACTGTCCTTTCCTGTCAGCCTCTGGGTGTCATTGCCTAAATAGCTACTTCATAGTGCTGATATATCCTTTTGCTATATAAGCTAATGTATCTGCACTCCAGAAGCATTCCTTCCTTCCCCCCGACCCCCCACCCCCTCCCCCCTCCAAATAGTTTAACACAATCTATACTTTCCTAGCTATGTAATTTGCAAGAACACTGGTTCCAGCATGGTTCGGATGTAGACTGTCCCAATGGTACTGCCCCCACTTACCCCATGGAACCAAAACCCACTTCTCCCCTACCAGCCTTTGAGCCATCTGTGCCAATTTTCATGTGGCTTGGGTAATAATCCAGAGATTATAAACTCAGGGGCACATTTTGCATAGCCAATCCACCTCACCTTGTGGAATTGTACCAGCCCCTAAGTCGTATGCTAGCTCGACAATCACCAGGCAAGACTGTTCTCTTCCTGTGGGGGAGCACTTCAGCGGCCACGGGCATTCAGCCTCTGATCTTCGGGCAAGCGTTCTCCAAGGCGGCCTTCACGACACACGACAGCGCAGAGTCGCTGAGCAGAAACTGATAGCCAAGTTCGGCACACATGAGGACGGCCTCAACCGGGATCTTGGGTTCATGTCACACTATCGGTAACCCCCACAGCTTGCCTGGACCTTCAGAATCTCACTGGCTGTCCTGTCTGGAGACAATACACATTTCTTTAACCTGTGACTTATGTTCTCTCCACTCACATTGTCTGTATCTTTAAGACATGATTAGCTGTAAAGATTCACATTCTAATCAGTATTCTGTAACTTGAGTTTGTGTCTCTGTATGTCTTGTTTGTGAGCAGTTATCCACTCCATCTGACGAAGGGGCAGTGCTCCGAAAGCTAATGGCATTTGCTACCAAATAAACCTGTTGGACTTTAACCTGGTGTTGTTAAAACTCTTACTGTGTTTCATATGCTAGGAGGCAGAGATGGTAAAATGCCAGGCAACCATTTTGAGAACATTTCCTGTCACCTTCCTGCTGCCAGGCCATTTCACTAGTGGCGAGAATGGCAGACGCATAACCACCTGCCAGAGACAGGCAGAAAATTAAGCCAATTAAGTGCCCAACTGAGGACTATCTTTCAGGATTGCCACACTTTGTGGAGTGACTCCAACCATTTGGGGAGGTCACCACTTGCATGGAGCCAGTGACTTCCAGAGTAGGGTGCTTTGCTTCCTGTCCCATGGAGGGTTCTCCATTGACAAAGGTTTCTCCTGCATCTTCACTGTGTTTCTCATCCAATCACTGAGGCTTGAATGTCCAGCCTGACAAAGGAAAATAATAATGCAACTTCTCTGTGAGAGCCTCTCAAAACGGAGGTGCATGTATCTTCTGAAATGGCAAATGAGACCTAGATGCAGTGGCCCCATTTCCATTTCTGACATATCGCATTTCTGCATGTCGGAGAAAGGGGCCAGGAATGATTAACACAAGAGGGAAATCCGATCACAGAAGGGTCATTGGAACTTTGTGTTGAATTCAAACAGACCATATTTTAGCTGTTGCAAGGGCCTTTACCTGCAGCGTGGGAGTCATGAATTTATGAAATAGATGTGAACACTCTTTAAGAGTGGATTAGGATTGCCCAACTCTCATGATCTAAAGTTTTTAAGTCTTCTGTTCTTCAAATTGTAGAACTCTAAGGTTGCTAAATGTCTATAAATGCCAGCTAAATGTTATTCATCACCACAAGGTCCAACTTGGGCAAATTTCATTTAGAGTCTCATGGCGGGATTTGCATTGGCCGGTGGCAGGTTCTTCCAGTTCCACTGATGTCTACAGGATTTTGCATGCCCCGCACCCTCTGCCCCTCGGGCAAATGCCATGGGGATTGCCGTCGGTAGGACCGGAACATCCTGCTGGCAACAAGGGCTGGAAAAATTTGGCTTCAGTCTCTGAGGAGAGCAAGAGCCTCAACACATGGGTGTAATTATACTAATGCTCATTTTAGGCAGCTGCCCTCATCACTAATGAAAAGGCCCCGCCCAAATAAGTGATGACCTAAACACCCACAAAGAAATCTTGTAGCACAATAGGCAGTGTTCCTGTCTCCAAGCCAGAAGCTCTAGGTTTAAGTCCCACTCTAGGACTTGATGGCCAAGAATAATGCAACCAAACAAGTATCAATTTGTAAATCCTCTCAAAATACACCAGTTGGAGGTGCTAAGAATGGGAAAGATTCCTGGTCAACCATGTGATGGATAGGAATTGGTGCCTCTGCCATCACTACAACTACATCCAAAAATGTATGTTGCCATAGCAACTTAGATTCCTTGGGGGGTGCAGTTGGGGGAAGGGGGAGGGGGAGGGGCTGGCTGGATGGCTGCTGTAGATCAGATTGGTACCAACAGCATGCGGTTCAATCCCCATTCTGTCTAGGGTGCATTTGGAACCTACCTCCTTGCCCTAGCTGCGGAGGCGGCTGTGGTGCTACCAGTCAGACATGCCTTTGGGCTGAAAACATAAGGATAAACTCCCATACAGATGTGACTCAGGACTTTGCAGTGCTGAATTGGTCATTGTTGCTCCAATTTTTGACCCAAAACTGGATAGACAATATTAAATTTAGATCCAAGTATTCTTACACTCTTAATCAAAATCTTATACAAAGGACAGCAGGGTAGCTTTTGATTTGCATTTTTTCATCCTGGCTATACATTCTAATAGCTTCTTTGCTTCTGTAATGACCTGCAGCACTGATTGTAAACCTTCAGAGATTCATGTTAAATGACACTTAGATCTCCAACCCACTCAACAGTTTTAAGTTTGTAAGCGTTCATGGTTTTCACATACTTCATGTTGATGATCCTCATGTGTATTATAGAGCATTTATCTATGATAACTGCTGGGAAAAGGCCCATTCCCTCTAGATGTGCTTGTGTAATTTGTTTTTCTAATCTAAGATTCAACGACCCACACACAGTTTTAAATCATCCCCAGATCTTTGATGAATGGCCAGTAAATTTGTTTTTAATCGTGTTCATGAAGAAAAATGTGGTCTGGCATACCAGAAATCTCTTCAAATAGCATCAGGGCATATTTATATCCACCTGAATCAACCATGGTTTAAAATCTCAGCCAGAAGGCAGCCCGCAAACAAATGTAAAGCTTCCTCAGATTGAGTGTCAGTGTAAATTATGTACTCTAGGTTTGAAATGGGGTTAGAATGCAGAAATACCTGCCATCCTAAAATATTTTTACTCACAATACATAATGGGGTAAATTTCCAAGTGTCATGCCTGTCATAAATGGAGCCTTGAAAATACTGCTGGTTAATGGCCTAGCGCATTATTGCCAGTGTTGTTGTAGCTGTGTCAATACTCTGCAGAGCCTACCCCTGGATGGCCAGTTTGATGTGGAGATGCCGGCGTTGGACTGGGATAAACACAGTAAGAAGTTTAACAACACCAGGTTAAAGTCCAACAGGTTTATTTGGTAGCAAAAGCCACACAAGCTTTCGGAGCCTTAAGCCCCTTCTCACCTGAAGAAGAGGCTTAAGGCTCCGAAAGCTTGTGGCTTTTGCTACCAAATAAATCTGTTGGACTTTAACCTGGTGTTGTTAAACTTCTTACTGTGGCCAGTTTGACCCATTGAGCCAAATGGTCAAGTTATTTGAAATGCTAATTATGATCTCAGAAAGTTTACCAGGCTGATTCTGGGGATGGCTGGTCTGTCATACGAGGAGAAACTAAATCAGTTAGAATTGTATTCATTGGAGTTCAGAAGAGTGAGGGGGGTGGGGGATCTCATAGAAACTTATAAAATTCTAGCAGGTTTAGATAGGTACAGAATGAATGCTCCCGATGGTGGAGGAGTCCAGAATGAGGGATCATAGTTTGAGGATAAGAGGTAAACCTTTTAGAACTGAGGTGAGGGGAAATTTCTTCACCCTGTGAATGGTGAATGTGTGGAAGTCACTAGCACAGAAAATAGTGGAGGCCAAAATGGGATTTCAAAAAAAAATTTAGATACAGCTCTTGGGACTAAAGGAATCGAGGGATGACAGGAAGTTGGGGGAGGGGGGGGGGGCGGGGGGATCAGGATTTTGAATTCGTGGATCAGCCATGACTAAAATGAATGGCAGAGCAGGCTCGAAGGGCCAAATGGCCTACTCCTGCTTCAAGTTTCTGTTTATCTATGTTTCTAACCCAACTTCTATTTTTGGACTGAACGGAGCAAAGGGCATTAACTGGTTACTCAGTCATTGATGATCTGAAAGGTTAATGCCTTTTTTATTTTTGAGATTGGGAATAGCAAGCTCCAGAAATCCAGCCTGGGGGGTAGGTGGCTCTTATTCCTGTAAAGTGCAGGACTGAAGTGGTAAAAGTTAGGATTAAAGTTTTGTACTAGTTGAATGAACTTTTGACTCCTGGGCTAACGGAAAAAAAAATTACTAAGTTGATCAGACATTATAATTAGCTATCATTGGGCAAAATCTTCCAGTCACACTCACCCCCAAGACCGGAAAATCACACCTGCGTTCAATGGACCTTTGCATGGTCTGTAATCCTGCTACAGGAATCTTTCCCATTCTTAGCACCTCCAACTGGTGTATTTTGAGAGGATTTACAAATTGATACTTGTTTGGTTGCATTATTCTTGGCCATCAAGAGGTGATTCATTTTGGTAGGACTAATTTAAATGTGGATTACAGGGTCACAATTCCTGTGGCGGGCAGGGCAGGAAAATTCCACTGTGTTAGTTCTGGTGAGAAAAACGGTGTGTTTCTCTTCCTGTTTTCTCTCCAGATCTTACCACACTGTCACAAAAATCCAGGTAGGCATGTTTCACTTTGTCATGTAGGTGAGCAGGACTTCAACACACCAACAAAATCCAGCTGCTCTGAGATCAGGGCACCAGATTTAAAAAGGAGTCCCATCCAGTCCAAAAAGAAACCATAACCACCCCACCATGGAGGTCTCAGGGGCTCCACTTCACCTGAATGTCAGTTCTCTCTCCTGATCAGAGCTGGCATTCACCCGCAGCGATTAGAGCCGAAATTCACCACACTCCATCAGTCAATGAAAGGACTCTCTTCCCTCGAACATTGGACCCAATCCCCATAACACTCAATCCACACAGTCAATGCTGGCAACACCCCCCCTTCTACCCAAATAATCGGACATTTTTCCCCCTCAACACCCCACCCACAAAGTCAATGCCAGGGCAACCCACCACTCCATTCTCCACAAACATTGGACCCCTCCCCTCCAATACCCTACCCAAACAGTCAACGCCAGCATCACGCCCCCTTCCCCTTGAACATTGCAACCCTTCCTCCCACAACCCCCCACCGTCAATGCCGGGGCAACCCACTACTCCTATCCCCTGAACTGCCTGGCCATTGTTCTTTGCCCCAGAGGATATACTCACCTTTATGTCCCCAGGGGATCCCCACGACATGTTCACATCTGGGTGAACCTGTTATGAACTGCACCAATGTGACGCAGTTTGAAAATGTACCGCAGGCTCAAGGTACAGCGAGGAGAATCTTTAATAATTGATAAGCATATTGCAATATATTTAAATCAGGTTCACACCGGTTGTCACTGTCTGCGATTTCCAGCTTTGCCGGAGATATTATATATACACTCTGGCGCCTGTTTGAGTATTTAGCATGGCTAATGCACCTAACCAGCACATTTTCCGGACTGTGGGAGGAAACTGAATCACCTGGAGGAAACCCACGCAGACACGGGGAGAAAGTGCAGACTCTGCACACACTGTGACCCAAGCCGGGAATTGAACCGGGGTCCCTGGCGCTATGAGGCAGCAATGCTAACCACTGTGCCGCCCCAAATGGTGCCCACAATCGGGTACAATACTCCAGTTAAAGTTGAACCAGTGTTTTATGAACGTTCACCATAATCTCCTTGCTTTGTACTTCTATTTTAAAAGTCCAGAATCCATTGGGCTTTATTAACACGAGGGGACATAGCTTTAAATGCTAACACGAGGGGACATAGCTTTAAATTGAGGGGTGAGAGATATAGGGCAGATGTCAGATGTAGGTTCTTTACTCAGAAAGTAGTAAGGGCATGGAATGCCCTGCCTGCAGCAGTAGTGGACTCGTCAACATTAAGAGCATTCAAATGGATATTGGATAAACATATGGATGATATTGGAATAGTGTAGATTAGAGGGGCTTTAGATTGTTTCACTGGTCGGTGCAACATTGAGGGCCGAAGGGCCTGTACTGCGCTGTAATGTTCTATGTTCTATGTTCTATTAAATGCTTTCCAATCTGTGCTGCCACCAATGATTTATATACATATACGCATGCTTCTGCATCCACTTTGGAATTGTATCCTTTTAATTTATGCTGCCTCTCAGTTCTTCCTACAAAAGTGTACAGTCCAGATTTTCATTGAGTCAGGATGTTTTGGAAGCCCTTTTAAAATGGTTGATGGGACCTGATTTCAGCACTCCAGTGCCAGTCCCTTTTGCGGCAATTATCACTGGTTTAGTTAGGTGCTCACACATAGCACCCCTACCCTTGTCAGCTCTGCTTTAAGGGTGCACAGTTTAAAATGGTCCCCTCACACACTCATAGCCACAATTTTAGTGGACTTGGTTCCCTTCGGTAAATAGTTGGGTTCCTGGCCTCTCATAACACAAAAAAGGGGAACGGCAGTCACAAGTGGGGAACCAAAACAAAAACCACTTGCTGCTGCTGGATTACTTTCATTGATGGGCTTTATAATATTAAACAAAAGATATAGGGCAGAATTTTCCTTTTCTTCTAAAAACTGGCTCAGATGAGAAAAGTGGTGCACAACTTGCTGGTTGCACATATTCCTCACCATATTGTGCTGTATTTGTAGAAAATTAATCTGGAAGCATGGCCCATGCCGTCATGTTGGTGGGGAGAGGATGCAAAATGTTGGCAATGTGAGGAGCAGTCCCAGGGGGCAGTGTCAGGACACTGCCAGAGTATACCTCTCTCTCCTGGGGCTGTACATACCTGTTCGCCTGGTTCAGGCTTTTGAAAATCTGTTGTAAACATTGCTGACGTGGGAGAAGACATTGTGGAGGGAATGATACGGCGGGGATGCCCTATAATTACTTGTTAATTTGTTTAAATGAGATTCCCGACCTTCCTGGGTGGGAATCTTGTTACATTACTGGGTGGCGGGGGGCGCGGGGAAGAGAATGGGACAAAAGCACAATGAGATCACGCTGGCAAGATTCTCGTTTTTTGATTTTCGTGGGAATTTGTGCCCAGGTCGCCCTTTGTGACAATATTTGTTATGGGTGCCAAAATCTCAACCATATTCTTTCAATTTCAATAGTTAGATGTTGTATCGTATGCTCCACTCAGCTGATGAAGGAGCGGCGCTCGGAAAAAGCTTGTGCTACCAAATAAACCTGTTAGACTTTAACCTCGTGTTGAGAGACATTTTACTATGCCCACCCTAGTCCAATACCAGCATCTCCGCATTGTATTTGTATGCTCGATACAGTTTTACTACCATCATTGATTGTAGAGTTCTGTCCTGCTGAAGTAAGTTGACCACACTGTGTAATTGAAGAGATGCATAGAACACTTTTGGGAAAAGTGCTTTTATGCATTCAAAATTGAAGAAAACATTTCTTGGGAATCTCTAGCAGAATATCTTGTAATAACTTAAATATCCAAGACGCTTTAAAATAAAATACACTTTCAGTAGCTTTCGCTTGTACCATCCACCAGATGCACTACAGGTGCAGGAACTCACCAAGGTTTCTTAGTCAGAACCTTCCAAACCCATGACCACTACCATCTAGAAGGGCAAGAGCAGCAGGTACCTGGAAACACCACTATCTGGAAGTTCCCCTTCAAGTCACTCACCATCCTAAGTTGGAAATATATAATCGTTACTTCACTGTCGCTAAGGTTAAAATCCTGGAATTCCTGCCCTAATAACAATGTAGGTGGATGCACATACATTGAAGGGACTGCAGCGGTTTATAAAGGCAGCTTACCACCACCTTCTGGTGGTCAACTATGGATGGACATTAAATGCTGGCCTAGCCAGCGAAGCCCACATGACCTTCCCTCCATCATATATTCAGAAGTGGGAATGTTCACGGATGATTGCACAATGTTCTCCACTCAGATACTGAAGCATTCAGTGCCCATATGCAACAAGACCTGGAAGCTTGAACTGATAAATGGCACCCCAGAGGATGTTGATAGTGGGGGATTCAGGGATGGTCATGTTATTGAATATCAAGGGGAGATGGTTAGATCCTGTCTTGTTGGAGATGCTCATTGCCTGGTACTTGAAGGCATGAATGTTACTTGTCACTTATCAGCCAAAGCCTGTTTTCCAGGTCTTGCTGCATATGGACACTTACTGCTTCAGTATGAGTACAGAACATTGTGCAATCATCCCCATTTCTGAACATATGAAGAATCTGAAGATAATTGCGCCTAGGACACAACCCGGAGGAACTTGTGCAGCAACTTGTCCTGCAGCTGGAAGAATTGACCCCCAATAATCACAAATATCTTTACATGCAGAGAGTTTTCCCCCCGATTCCCATTCTCAGTTTTGCTAGAGTCCTTGATGAGGTCAAATGCTGCCTCACTGTCAAAGACAGTCACTCTCATCACACCTAGAGTTCAACTCTTTTGTTCTTGGTTGTATCAAGGTTGTAATGAGGTCAAGAGCTGAGTAGCCCTGGTGAAACTGAGCAGCAGTGAGCAGGTTATTGGAGTTAAGTGCTGCTGACCTCCCTCACTGAACGGCAACAGTCTTCCTCCAGACATGCCAGTCACTGGGACAGGACTGATAGGAGCACTAGGTCAGGCAAAGCCATGTGAAAGGCAGGCACTAAGGCAATGAACAAAGGTGACTAATAGACTTTTGAATGGGATATTGGATCATTTGTTTGGTCAAGTTAATTTGGAATAAATTTTGTGATGGCTTTGTTTTAGTATTGTAGTGAAGAGGATGATATATTGTCAGCAACAGAGATAAGGCAAGGTATAAGAATATAAGTGAATAAGGAACTGAGGTTACAATCACCAGTACCTCAATTAGTTAACCTGATCATGGACAGTACAGGCAATAACATGTGTAGTTGCCTTCTTCATTTCTCCTTCTCATATACCTCCTCCATTTCCTTTTTCCCACCCTCCACAACTGCTTACCACATACCTAGTAGCAAAGGCTGTTTCTTCATGATGATCGGGTGATGCCACATGTAGGAAACCATGGCAAAGTTTGACAGACATTCTTGCCGAAATTGTACACCTTGCCCCCACACCCACAAGGTTCGTAAGATCTCACCCCAGGCCAATGGAGAACGCCGTTCTGCGAGCCTTGCCCACCCCAATTCTGGGGCAGGCGAGGCGGTAAAATTTCAGCTTGTGTATGACAGGGCTTTTACAGAAGGATTAGCACCACCTCGCCGTAGACAAGGGCAATCCAGGGTAACTGCTGGGAGGACAAATGCTGTCAGTCTGAGATAGGATAGTAGGTTCATGCACAAAGACGTCACTATTACTCCCCTGCAGCACATCTTAGTAATCCCAGTAATGAGTTGGATGGCAGAATGCTGGACTGCTCTGACATCCTGCAAGCTTCTTTGAGCTTCTTTGGTATCTGCAGTTCTCACAGCCATAAAAAAAAACCACATAATTTCAGTTTGAGCTTTCACTGCAGCACCTCGAAACCTCTGTTTGTGCTACAATAGAATCTGAGAGATTGACCATCAGATGCTGTTTTATATTCTTGTCCATAATTGCTCTCATGGAGTTGACCACCATTTCCAGCTGGAAAGTATACTCTCCAAGCTCTGCACAAAGCGGCATGCCATGATAATGCTATGGTCCTTGAGAAGGATTGTAATCTTTTTAGGAGGCCAGCCAATGCACTAAGCATTTAAGTGTGCATCAGAGATGGTATTTCCACTAGTCTTCACCTGTGCCCTGGCTGCAAGCCACTCATTTTTGGAGTCTCAGTAATTGTAGGTGCTACCCAGAGCTCTTCTTTGAAATATGCTTAATATGATGATCCGAGTTAGTGCTGTGAATTTGAGAACAGGAAATGGTGTTTTTTTTTAAATCAGCAGCGTCTTCCTGCTCTTCACCCTCAAGCTCCTCCAGCATTGCCCAAGACCGCAAGGAACTACAAAAGGTCGTGAATGTAGCCCAATCATGCAAACTAGCCTCCCCATCCATTGACTTTGTCTACACTTCCTGTTGCCAAGGAAAAGCAGCCAGCATAATTAAGGACCCCACGCACCCCAGACATTCTCTCTTCCACCTTCTTCCGTCGGGAAAAAAATACAAAGTCTGAGGTCACATAGAACATAGAACATTACAGCGCAGTACAGGCCCTTCGGGCCTCGATGTTGCGCCGACCAGTGGAACCAATCGAAAGCCCCTCTAATCTACACTATTCCAATATCTTCCATATGTTTATCCAATAACCATTTGAATGCTCTTAATGTTGACGAGTCCACTACTGATGCAGGCAGGACATTCCACGCCCTTACTACTCTCTGAGTAAAGAACCTACCTCGAACATCTGTCCTATATCTCTCACCCCTCAATTTAAAGCTATGTCCCCTCGTGCTAGCCATCACCATCCGAGGAAAAAGGCTTTCACTATCCACCCTATCTAATCCTCTGATCATCTTGTATGCCTCTATTCAGTCACCTCTTAACCTTCTCTCTAACGAAAACAACCTCAAGCCCCTCAGCCTTTCCTCATACGATTTTCCCACCATACCAGGCAACATCCTGGCAAATCTCCTCTGCACCCTTTCCAACACTTCCACATCTTTCCTATAATATGGCGACCAGAACTGTACGCAACTGACGTACCAACTGACTCAAGAACAGCTTCTTCCCTGCTGCTGTCAGGCTTTTGAACGGACCTACCTTGCATTAAGTTGATCTTTCTCTGCACCCGAGCTATGACTGTAAGACTACATTCAGCACTCTCTCATTTCCTTCTCTATGAATGGTATACTCTGTCTGTATAGTGCCCAAGAAACAATACTTTTCACTGTATGCTAATACATGTGACAATAACAAATCAAACCAAATATTGGGTCAAAGTAGGAAATCCATTGTATTGAGGAATGTGATTAGATCTGTACAGAATTGAATATGATTGTCTGATTAGACCTGTATAAAAGACAGCTTATGTGATTACACCTGTACAGACTTGAATATATCATATAAGTATGATCCTTAAAAAAGACGGCTGTAACAGAACAACTTTGAGCTGATCCTTCTGATCATTCCCAGTGGCCATTGCAAGTGCAAAATAAAGTAATATTGTGTGGATTTGCCACCATGTAGATTGTTCTTTAACAATTTTCTTTAGCATGCTGCATGTCTTGGTTGAAATACTGGCAATGTATTCAAGCTGTGAGACTTAGATCTGAGTGTGAGGTTTGGATCATAGTTGATAGGCGCATGAGAATTTTCTGAGAATGTAACCTGTAGAGTAGCTAAAGGGAGGTGTAGATTCAATATAGGATGTCCAAAAGGTATTGAATAACGTGCCAAGCAAAAGGCTAATGTGCAAGATCAGGGCTCATGGAGATGGGGATAATATATTAACATGGATCAAGGATTAGTTAATGGAAAGGAAGCACAGAGTAGGGAAAAATTGAGCATTTTTAAGACAAGAGGCTGTAGTGGGTGAACTGCCACAAAGATCAATGCTGAAGCCTCAGGTATTACAATCTAATTGATTAGTTAAATGAAGTGGAGATGCCGGTGTTGGACTGAGGTGGGCACAGTAAGAAGTCTCACAATACCAGGCTAAAGTCCAACAAGTTTATTTGGAATCACGAGTTTTTGGAGCGCTGCTCCTTCATCAGGTGACTCACCAGGTACAATCCCATCAAAGTGATCTCCCCCTTCTCAGTTCTACCCATTGGGCTACATTCAGCGGGCGGACCCAAGAAATATCCCCTCTCAGTACTCCCATTATGTTCTCCTTAAACAAAAACACAACTCTCTCCCCTCTCTTACCTCCTGTTCTATCTTTCCTATAGCATCTGTATCCTGGAACATTGAGTTGCCATGCCCCAAGTTCAGCCTTTCCCGTCAGGCCTCTTGCATTGAAATAAATGCAGTTTGCTCTGGAGTTCCCTTGTCATGCCCGACCTGTCTAGTACTAGGAATACTGACATTTCCGTGCTGTGCTGTCCTCAACCTTCTCTTTGATCTCAAAGAACAAAGAACAGTACAGCAAAAGGAACAGGTCTTTTGGCCCATCAAGCCTGCGCCGATTACATCTGTATCTCTCTATTCCCCGCCTGTTCATGTTTCTATGCAGATCAATCTGAAATGTCACTAATGTGTCTGCCTCAACCACCTCACTTGGCAGTGCATTCCATGCCCCCACTGCTCTCTGTGAATAAACTTCCCCCGCACATCTCCACTGAAACTTGCACCCCCTTGTATTTGTCATTTCTGCCCTGGGAAAAATCTTCCAACTGTTCATCTTATCTATGCCCCTCATGATTTTATAAACTTCTATCAGGTTACCCCCTTAGTCTCCGTCTTTCCAGGAAGAACAATCCCAGTTTATTCAATCTCTCCTCATTGCTAATATCCTCCACACTGGGCAACATCCTGGTAAACCTTTTCTGTACTTCCTCCAAAGCCTCCACGTCCTTCTGGTCGTGTGATCAGAATTGGACACAGTATTCCAAATGCGGCCTAACCAATGTTTTATACAACTGTAACATAATTTGCCAACTTTTATTCTCGGTGCCCCGCCCGATGAAGGCAAACATGAAATATGCTTTCTTGACCACCTTTTCCACCTGTGTTGCCATTTTTAAGGATCTGTGGACGTGTACTCCCAGATCTCTGTGTCTATGCTCCTGCCGTTAATTTTAAAGCTCCCACCTGAATTGCCCGAGAAGAAATCCCAAATGATCCACAAATCTAAATCCTTGCCCTGGCACCAGCTCTCAAGATGTGGAGATGCCGGCGTTGGACTGGGGTAAACACAGTAAGAAGTTTAACAACACCAGGTTAAAGTCCAACAGGTTTATTTGGTAGCAAAAGCCACACAAGCTTTCGAGGCTCTGAGCCCCTTCTTCAGGTGAGTGGGAATTCTGTTCACAAACAGAACTTATAAGACACAGACTCAATTTACATGAATAATGGTTGGAATGCGAATACTTACAACTAATCCAGTCTTTAAGAAACAAAACAATGGGAGTGGAGAGAGCATCAAGACAGGCTAAAAAGATGTGTATTGTCTCCAGACAAGACAGCCAGTGAAACTCTGCAGGTCCACGCAACTGTGGGAGTTACAAATAGTGTGACATAAATTCTGATTCTAGGATCGCATGATAAAGACTCAGGAGGAAAAAAGCAGAAATATTTATGTGAAATAGTGTGACATAAACCCAATATCCCGGTTGAGGCCGTCCTTGTGTGTGCGGAACCTGGCTATCAGTTTCTGCTCCGCGACTCTGCGCTGTCGTGTGTCGCGAAGGCCGCCTTGGAGAACGCTTACCCGAATATCAGAGGCCGAATGCCCGTGACCGCTGAAGTGCTCCCCAACAGGAAGAGAACAGTCTTGCCTGGTGATTGTCGAGCGGTGTTCATTCATCCGTTGTCGCAGCGTCTGCATAGTTTCCCCAATGTACCATGCCTCGGGACATCCTTTCTTGCAGCGTATCAGGTAGACAACGTTGGCCGAGTTGCAAGAGTATGTACCGTGTACCTGGTGGATGGTGTTCTCACGTGAGATGATGGCATCTGTGTCGATGATCCGGCACGTCTTGCAGAGGTTGCTGTGGCAGGGTTGTGTGGTGTCTTGGTCACTGTTCTCCTGAAGGCTGGGTAGTTTGCTGCGGACAATGGTCTGTTTGAGGTTGTGCGGTTGTTTGAAGGCAAGAAGTGGGGGTGTGGGGATGGCCTTGGCGAGATGTTCGTCTTCATCAAAGACATGTTGAAGGCTCCGGAGGAGATGCCGTAGCTTCTCCGCTCCGGGGAAGTACTGGACAACGAAGGGTACTCTGTCCACTGTGTCCCGTGTTTGTCTTCTGAGGAGGTCGGTGCGGTTTTTCGCTGTGGCGCGTTGGAACTGTTGATCAATGAGTCTAGCGCCATATCCTGTTCTTATGAGGGCATCTTTCAGCGTCTGGAGGTGTCTGTTGCGATCCTCCTCATCCGAGCAGATCCTGTGTATACGGAGGGCTTGTCCGTAGGGGATGGCTTCTTTAACGTGTTTAGGGTGGAAGCTGGAGAAGTGGAGCATCGTGAGGTTATCCGTGGGCTTGCGGTACAGTGAGGTGCTGAGGTGACCGTCCTTAATGGAGATATTGGGTTTATGTCACACTATTTCACATAAATATTTCTGCTTTTTTCCTCCTGAGTCTTTATCATGCGATCCTAGAATCAGAATTTATGTCACACTATTTGTAACTCCCACAGTTGCGTGGACCTGCAGAGTTTCACTGGCTGTCTTGTCTGGAGACAATACACATCTTTTTAGCCTGTCTTGATGCTCTCTCCACTCCCATTGTTTTGTTTCTTAAAGACTGGATTAGTTGTAAGTATTCGCATTCCAACCATTATTCATGTAAATTGAGTCTGTGTCTTATAAGTTCTGTTTGTGAACAGAATTCCCACTCACCTGAAGAAGGGGCTCAGAGCCTCGAAAGCTTGTGTGGCTTTTGCTACCAAATAAACCTGTTGGACTTTAACCTGGTGTTGTTAAACTTCTTACCAGCTCTCAAGCCACACATTCACTTGCATAATCTTCCTATTCCTAATTTCGCTAGTATGTGGCACCAGCTGTAGTCCAGAAAATACTTCCATCGAGTTCCTGCACTTCAGCCTTCTGCCTAACTTTCTATATTCAGGACCTCATCCTTTTTCCTACTTATGTTGTTGGTACCAATGTGTACAATGACTTCTGGCTGCTCACCCTTCCCCTTAAGAATGTCCTTTAACCACTCAGATGTCTTTGACCCTGGCACCAGGGAGACAACACACCATCCTGAAGTCTCAATCGCGGCTACAGAAATGCCTGTCTGTACCTTTAACTAGAGAGTCCCCTATTACTACTGCTCGCTTGTTCTTTATGATGTGGAGATGCCGGCGTTGGACTGGGGTAAACACAGTAAGAGTTTTAACAACGCCAGGTTAAAGTCCAACAGGTTTATTTGGTAGCAAATGCCATTAGCTTTCGGAGCGCTGCTGAAGCTTCTGACAAAGGAGCAGCGCTCCGAAAGCTAATGGCATTTGCTACCAAATAAATCTGTTGGACTTTAACCTGGTGTTGTTAAAACTCTTACTGCGCTTGTTCTTTGCCCAACACCAGGTGTTGTGTCATTGGCCTGGCTCCTGTTGCTATTTTGCCCTGAGAGGCTATTCCCTTCAACATTATCCAAAATGGGGAATAGCAACAGGAGACTCCTGAACTACTTGCCTCCTCTCCTGGTAGTCACCCATCTATCTGACTGAACCTGTGGTGTGATAACCTTCCAGTAGTTATTAATCACACTCTTTGCCCCCTGCATGCTCTGCAGTGTGTCCAGCTGCCACTCCAACCAAACAATGCAGTCAGTGAGGAGCTTTCCACTTTCAACCACAACAAGATCACTGGCGAACATACTCAGAGCAGACTTCCCCCACGAGTGCTCAATGACTCCCTTGTTTTCAAATGATCTTGACTCTTCTTCAATCTTTTACCGTGAAATTTGACTTCATAAGATACCAGGCCAGTCCTGGCCACGACAGCATCTGGGACCCAACTCTGATCCATCTCAAAGGTTTTAGTATTTACTAGATCATCCACTTTGAATGTCCTCTCAGGCTTTGTAGAATCATCATGTTTCTTTTGCACACTCTGCTTTGCTACCGCCCTCCCCACCATATTTAGAAACACCAGGTCCAACCTGATTCGGCAGGAGTTACCTTGGTGATCATGTGGGATGCCATTCTATAAGTAATTAAGAAACATGGTAATTTGTCTGTAGGGATGCTGGCAGCTGCTTCATGGCTGCTTTAAAAGTTTGCCGCTCCCTCTCCACCAACCTAGGGGAGATCCTAAATGAATACTTTGCATCGGTATTCACGAAGGAGAGGGGCGTGTTAACCGGGAGTGTCTCGGAGGGAGGTGTTGACCCGTTAGAGAAAATCTCCATTACAAGAGAGGAAGTGTTAGGTTTTTTAGTGAACATTAAAACTGACAAAGCCCCAGGGCCTGATGGCATCTATCCTCGACTGCTCAGGGAGACGAGAGATGAAATTGCTGGGCCTCTGATGGAAATCTTTGTCGCTTCTTTGGACACGGGTGAGGTCCCTGAGGATTGGAGGATAGTGAATGTGGTGCCGTTGTTTAAGAAGGGTAGCAGGGATAACCCAGGAAATTATAGGTCGGTGAGCTTGACGTCCGTGGTAGGGAAGTTGTTGGAGAGGATTCTTAGAGACAGGATGTATGTGCATTTAGAACGGAACAATCTCATTAGTGACAGACAGCATGGTTTTGTAAGAGGGAGGTCGTGCCTTACAAATTTGGTGGAGTTTTTTGAGGAAGTGACAAAAACGGTTGATGAAGGAAGGGCCGTGGATGTCGTCTATATGGATTTCAGTAAGGCATTTGACAAAGTCCCACATGGCAGGTTGGTTAAGAAGGTTAAGGCTCATGGGATACAAGGAGAAGTGGCTCGATGGGTGGAGAACTGGCTTGGCCATAGGAGACAGAGGGTAGTGGTTGAAGGGTCTTTTTGTGGCTGGAGGTCTGTGACCAGTGGTGTTCCGCAGGGCTCTGTACTGGGGCCTCTGCTATTTGTGATATATATAAATGATTTGGAAGAAGGTGTAACTGGTGTAATCAGCAAGTTTGCGGATGACACGAAGATGGCTGGACTTGCGGATAACGAAGAGCATTGTCGGGCAATACAGCAGGGTATAGATAGGCTGGAAAATTGGGCGGAGAGGTGGCAGATGGAGTTTAATCCGGATAAATGCGAAGTGATGCATTTTGGAAGAAATAATGTAGGGAGGAGTTATACAATAAATGGCAGAGTCATCAGGAGTATAGAAACACAGAGGGACCTAGGTGTGCAAGTCCACAAATCCTTGAAGGTGGCAACACAGGTGGAGAAGGTGGTGAAGAAGGCATATGGTATGCTTGCCTTTATAGGACGGGGTATAGAGTATAAAAGCTGGAGTCTGATGTTGCAGCTGTATAGAACGCTGGTTAGGCCACATTTGGAGTACTGCGTCCAGTTCTGGTCGCCGCACTACCAGAAGGACGTGGAGGCGTTAGAGAGAGTGCAGAGAAGGTTTACCAGGATGTTGCCTGGTATGGAGGGTCTTAGCTATGAGGAGAGATTGGGTAGACTGGGGTTGTTCTCCTTGGAAAGACGGAGAATGAGGGGAGATCTAATAGAGGTGTACAAGATTATGAAGGGTATAGATAGGGTGAACAGTGGGAAGCCTTTTCCCCAGGTCGGAGGTGGCGATCACGAGAGGTCACGGGCTCAAGGTGAGAGGGGCGAAGTATAACTCAGATATCAGAGGGATGTTTTTTACACAGAGGGTGGTGGGGGCCTGGAATGCGCTGCCAAGTAGGGGGGTGGAGGCAGGCACGCTGACATCGTTTAAGACTTACCTGGATAGTCACGTGAGCAGCCTGGGAATGGAGGGATACAAACGATTGGTCTAGTTGGACCAAGGAGCGGCACAGGCTTGGAGGGCCGAAGGGCCTGTTTCCTGTGCTATACTGTTCATTGTTCTTTGTTCTTTGTAACCCATTCAAGGAAGGGTGATACGGTGTGGTACATATGTGCTTGGTGTCATTTGATGACATGAAATGTTGGAACTCCTTGCTGGTAAATGTTGTCCTGTTGTCTGAAATCAACTCCAGCAACCCATGGGCTTGCCTTAAATTTTCCAAAGAAGTTGTGGATTTCATTTCATAGATGTTTAGCCATTTTGAGTGCACATCAATTATAGCAGGAACATGGTGCCCATGAATGGACTACAAAAATCAACGTGGTTTCACACCCAAAGCTGATCTGATCTGATTTGAGATGCTGATGGCAACTTTTATTGGACCTGGCATTGATCGCAGTGTTTAACCATACTTCCTGCGTGGGATTTTCCAGCTACATTCGTTAAATTCCACCCGAGGTCAATGGACCTTTGCATGGTCCACCCCTCACCCACTACGATTCCTGTGGAAAATTCACCTCCTTATGTCTGAGTCCAACTGAGGCCACCACACAAAGCTGCAAGCCAATATCTTCATCTTGGGCATGCCTGGCTGGGTACTGTGTAGTTCCTCAGAAAGTAATTTCCTGCCTGGTGTGGAGACAACCACAGTAAGAAGTCTCACAACACCAGGTTAAAGTCCAACAGGTTTATTTGGTAGCAAAGCCACCAAATAAACCTGTTGGACTTTAACCTGGTGTTGTGAGACTTCTTACTGTGCTTACCCCAGTCCAATGCCAGCATCTCCACATCGTGGAAACCACCACCATCACTCCCCACAGAAGGACACTGTCTTTGCAGCTCAATTTGTTCTCCCTTATTTGAAATGATTTTAGTTCTTCAGACAATCTCTGGAATGCCAGCTATGAAGTTCCTTAAATTTAAGCCATTGCTTAATTCTGGACAATATTAAATCCTGCCGAGTCCAGTATTTGATCTGTTGCGATGACATGGGTAGTGTGTTGAGGGAATTCAAGGACAGGACAATTTTTTGTCACTGGTGGAGGCAGCATACTTTCTGGTAATGGGAGTCGGCTCAAGGCGTCCGCATTTGACAATTGTGTCCGTGGTCTGAATTAGAAGGCACATTCATAAGCAACCAATAATAAAGCCCAATACTGTATTCTCAGATGGTATTAAAAGGATTGATTTATCTTACTGAAATAAGCCTAACCCTGGTTTATGATGAACTATGGCAAAATGCCGTCCGTAATTATTTTGGTGGAATTTCTTTATTCCAAAGATAATGGCCAACCCCTCTTTCCCGATCTGTGAGTATGCCTTTTCTGCATCAGTTAGGGTTCTAGAAAAATACCTGATGGGTCTTTCTAACCCATCTTCCATTTTATGTGACACGACAGCTCCAATTCCATAAGGAGGGGCATCACAAGTGTGAATGATTTCTTTTGAAGGGTCAAAATGGACTAAAAGGCAGGATGACTGCAGGGCTTGTTTCACTTGACTGAAGGCTTCCTTTTGCTGTGCCTTCTAGCACCATCTCTGGTGCATTTTTAATAAAGCACACAGAGATGCCAATATTGCGGACAAGTTTAGAATACCTTCCATAATAATTCACTATTCCAAGAAAAGATTTTAACTTTGATATATTCTTTGGAGCGAGTGCTTCTTTTCTGGCCTTAACTTTCTTTTCTATTGGTGTAACCTTGTGCATTCACTCCAAATATTAAATAAGTCACGTTGGTTGCCTTAAAGGTGCATTTCTAGCTCTTTCATCTTGCTCCAGCTTCTTTTTTAAAGCCTCCTCCAGGTTTGTTAGGTTCTCTTCCTCTGTGGCTCTCACGATTAGTACATCAGCCAAGTAAACAACTACCTTAGGTAATCTTGTAATAGGCTCTCCATTGTGCGTTGAAAGATTACACAAGCCCATGAGTCTGAGTGGCAACCTGGTATAGGCTCTAGTATGTGTTACTAATGATAAACTCTCTGGATGCCTCAACCAGCTTCAGCTGCTGGCACGCATGATACATGTCTAACTTAGTGCAAGTTAGAACTGCAGCTAGCTTAGCATATAGGTCTTTTATTTTGGGTATAGAATACCTGTCCAACTTTGTCACCTGATTGACCATTAGCTTATGGCCCCCACATATTTGTACAGTTTTATCTGGCTTAAGTATAGGCACAATGGGAGCTGCCCACTCCATGAGCTGCACAGATCTAATAATGCCCAATCTTCTCACCTTTTCATATAGTGATAAAGTCTTGCTCTATAAAATTTTAGTATGGCCTCTGGATATACGCAAATTTTGGCTTTCAAGCCTTGTATCTTCCCAGTTCTTCCTGAAATACCTCCCGATAATGGCATGTCAGTCCACTTCTTGAATTTTGAAAATTTCGAGCCAATTCAATTTATTTCCTGAAGTCAAGTTTGGCCCCCAACTACAAATTAAAAGCAGTAGGGCAGTCTGCTGCCTGTAACGGACAGGTATTGATGTTGTTTCCAAAATCTGTTCAGCCGCCCCGGATATAATCGTCAGCCTGGTTGCCATGTTCTTTAATCCCAGGGCTGGACTCCTCACTGTAGGTTTTGATAAGTTTGTTTTCCCAATACTGAGACAAGGACGCGATTGCACTGGAGGGGGTGCAAAGGAGATTCATCAGGGTGCTACCTCGGGTGAAACATATTACCACAGGAAGTAGTTGATGCCAAAACACAATGTATTCGAGAGGCAGCTGGATATAGCACTTGGGGCGAATGGGATCAAAGGTTATGAAGAGGGATTGGGTAGGCTTGTGTTGTTTTCACTGGAGCAGAGAAGACTGAGGGGCAACCTGATTGAGGTGTACATGATTATCAGAGACATGGACAGAGTGGATAAGGAGCAGCTATTCCATTTAGTTGAACGGCGAGTCATAAGGGGACATAGATTCAAGGTGAGGGGCAGGAGGTGGGGATGTGAGGACAAACCTTTTTACCCAGAGGGTTGTGATGATCTGGAATGGGTTGCCTGGGAGGGTGATAGAAGCAGGTTGCCTCATATCCTTTAAAAAGTATCTGGATAAGAACTTGGCACATCATAACAATCAGGGTTATGGGCCAAGTGCTGGTAGATGGAATTAACAGAAACATAGAAGATAGGAGCAGGAGGAGGCCATTTGGCCCTTACATGACTGCTCCACTATTCGTTATAATAATGGCTGATCATCCAACTCAATAGCCTAATCCTGCATTTTCCCCATAATCTTTGATCCCATTCGCCCCAGTGCAACATCCAGCTGCCTCTCGAATACATTGTGCTTTGGCATCAACTACATCCTGTGGTAATGAATTCCATAGCCTCACCATTCTTTGGGTGAAGAAATGTCTCCACACCTCCATCCTAAATGGTCTACCCTGAATCCTCAGACTGTGACCCCCTGGTTCTGGACTCCCCCACCATTGGAAATATCCTCCCTGCATCTACCCTGGTCTAGTCCTGTTAGAATTTTATAAGTCTCTATGAGGTGCCCCCTCATTCATCTGAATTCCAGCGAAAACAATCCTAACCTAGTTAATCTCTCCTCATGCATCAGTTCCATCATCCCCAAAATCAGCCTGGTAAGCCTTCGCAGCACTCCCTCAAGAGCAAGAACATCCTTACTGAGAAAAGGAGACCAAAACTGCACTCAATATTCTAGGTGTGGCCTCACCTAGACCCTGTATAATTGCAACACATCCCTGCTCCTGTACTCAAAACCTCTCGCAATGAAGGCCAACATGCCATTCGCCTTCTTTACTGCCTGCTGCACCTGCATGCTTACCTTCAGTGACTGGTGCACAAGGACACCCAGGTCCCGCTGCATGCTCCCCTCTCCCAATTTACAGTCAGCTAGTAATCTGCCTTCTTGTTTTTGCTTCCAAAGTGAATAACCTCACATTTATCCAAATTATACTGCATCTGCCATTGATTAGCGCACTCACCCAACTTGTCCAGATCATTCTGAAGGATCTCTGCATCATTAGGTGGGAGTTCAGGTGTTTCTAATGTGTTGGTGCAGACTCAATGGGCTGATGGGCCTCTTCTGCACTGTATGATTGAGAGGTTCCTGTGTCGGCTGCCATTGTAAGTGGACAACCATTAACCATCAATACAATTGTGATGGGAGCCACTTTGCGCACCTTAATATTATTCAATCTGTATACATCTGATCCTCCTTCAGATCCTCCTTCAGAATTACTCTCTACTGTGCACTGGAGCCAGATTTCTTTTTCCTGTAGCACTGGGCAGGTCCTAATCTTGCATTTATTTCTTATTTGCCCATTTCTGGCACAGGTGTAACACACAACTTACCGCAATCTTCACTGCCCCTGGGGGTGGGCTCCCCCACACCGATTGCATTCTTCACAGTTCTTCATTCGTAGACCGAATCTCCTGTACTTCTTGCACTCGCTCTGGTTCTGTACATTTTTGTTCATTAAACTCTGCGTGCACACCATTGACGCTGCTGCCATTAGCTATTTCCCTCCAAATTTGGTAGTCCTCACCAGCTTGCAAGCTTTGAAATGCCTTTTCGTTTTGCACTTTCCATAGCAAGGGCAATTTTTAACGTCTTCTTCAGGGTTATTTCTGTTTCTGCCAATGGTTACTTCCATATTGCAGTTTTATTCGCCTCACAACATTTCATGAAGAGTAGACCCAAATTGACAATGTTCAGCTCTTTGCCTCAACCCTGCCACAAAAGTTGCTATTGTCTTCCTGGGAGCTCATACTGTCAAGTTAAATTTATATCTCTGCATAGTCACCAAGGACTTCGGATGCTAATGCCCTTTTACTATTTCTATGAGTTCCTTGGAAGGTTTTAATGTCAGGGGCATCCAGAGAAGTCAGTTTCCTTATCGACTTATAGGTTTGGGAACTGTAGGCCGTCAACAGAATTACTTTCTACTTCTCCTCTCCCACCCCCTCTTCTCTGCCCCCCCCACCCCATTTCATTTGCTTTGAAGTAGTATCTCAGGTGATCGATGATTGAACCTAATCATCCAAATTAGGGTCAAAAGGCCCTGAGGCATTTCAAGAACTCAATGTTGAGCAGGCGTGCTTCCAATGACTCATGCATAAAGTCTGCTGTTGTCTTCTGTGGCAAATTGGAAAGTGCGCTGTTGATTCTCGTTGCCAAATGTAATATGGTAGAAAGAGCAGCAATCACCTAGAGTCACAGCAACACTCAACTATAATAACTATTTACAGAGAGTGAAAATGAGACTTCTGATTACTTCAAATCCAAATCCTAGACTACTTGGGAGAGCTTGTGTTCAACCCCAGGATTTGGGCACTTTGGATTGATTGGCCACATGACCCTCTGAAACCTCACCCCTTAAAAGGGCCTCAATACCACACCATAGGAATAGAAGTAATATTTTTAAAAGGTTCAAAACTTGTAAATGTTGATGTCCAGAAGTATTTGGGTGAACTCATACTGATTCGGGGGGGGGGAGGGATCCTGAGTAGTGGGGCTGAAAGTGAGGGATGCATGGATGGGGACTGCAATGCACGGCATTGCAGAGGTGGGGTGGAGCAGGGTTTGAAATGTGTATACTTCAATGCCAGGAGTATTCGCAATAAAGTGGGTGAACTTGCAGCGTGGATCAGTACCTGGGACTTCGATGTTGTGGCTATTTCAGAGACATGGATAGAGCAGGGGCAGGAATGGATGCTGCAGGTCCCGGGGTTCAAATGTTTTAGTCGAAGTAGGGAAGGAGGTAGAAGAGGGGGAGGGGTAGCATTATTGGTCAGAGATTGTATCACAGTGTCAGAGAGGAGGTTTGATGAGGACTTATCTGTTGAGGTAGTATGGGCGGAGATTAGAAATAGGAGAGGAGAGGTCACCCTGTTGGGAGTCTTTTATAGACCTCCTAAAAGTTCTAGAGAGGTTGAGGAAAGGATTGCGGAGTCAATCCTGCTTAGGAGTGAAAGTAATAGGGCAATTGTTATGGGGGATTTTAACTTGACTAATATTGACTGGAATTGTTATAGCTCTAGCTCGTTAGAGGGGTCAGTTTTTGTTCAAAGCGTGCAGGAAGGTTTTTTGACTCAGTATGTAGACAGGCCAACTAGAGGTGAGGCTATATTGGATCTGGTGCTGGGAAATGAGCCAGACCAGGTGCTAGACTTGGAAGTTGGTGTGCATTTTGGTGATAGTGACCACAATTCGGTTACGTTCACCTTAATGATGGAAAGGGATAGGCATGAACCTCGGGCCAGTGGTTTTAGCTGGGGGAAGGGTAATTATGAGGCTATTAGGAGAGAATTAGGAAACATAGGTTGGACTAGGAGTTTACAGGGACTGGGAACGTCCGACATGTGGAGTTTTTTCAAGGAGCAGCTACTGCGAGTCTGTGATAGGTATGTCCCTGTCAGGCAAGGAGGAATTGGTAGGGCTAGGGAACCGTGGTGCACCAAAAAAGTTTCTTTGTTGGTTAAAAAGAAAAAGGAGGCTTATGTTCGGATGAGACGTGAGCACTCGGGTAGTGCACTAGAAAGCTTTAGATTGGCTAAGAGGGAGTTGAAGAGCGAGCTTAGAAGGGCTAAAAGGGGACATGAGAAGACTTTGGCGGATAGGGTTAAAGAGAATCCTAAGGCGTTCTATAGGTATGTCAAGAACAGAAGGTTGGTTAGGGCAAGTTTAGGGCCAGTTATAGATGGCAGAGGGAAGTTATGTGTGGAACCGGAGGAGATTGGTGAAGCATTGAACCAATATTTCTCTTCGGTGTTCACGCAAGGGGACATGAATATAGCTGAGGAGGACACTGGGTTGCAGGGGAGTAGAATAGACAGTATTACAGTTGATAAGGAGGATGTGCAGGATATTCTGGAGGGTCTGAAAATAGATAAATCCCCTGGTCCGGATGGGATTTATCCAAGGATTCTCTGGGAGGCAAGAGAAGTGATTGCAGAGCCTCTGGCTCTGATCTTCAGGTCATCGTTGGCCTCTGGTATAGTACCAGAAGATTGGAGGTTAGCGAATGTTGTCCCATTGTTTAAGAAGGGGAACAGAGACTTCCCCGGGAATTATAGACCGGTGAGTCTCACTTCTGTTGTCGGCAAGATGTTGGAAAAGATTATAAGGGATAGGATTTATAGTTATTTGGAGAGTAATGAATTGATAGGTGATAGTCAGCATGGTTTTGTGGCAGGTAGGTCGTGCCTTACTAACCTTATTGAGTTTTTTGAGAAAGTGACCAAGGAGGTGGATGGGGGCAAGGCAGTGGACGTGGTATATATGGATTTTAGTAAGGCGTTTGATAAGGTTCACCATGGTAGGCTTCTGCAGAAAATGCAGATGTATGGGATTGGGGGTGATCTAGGAAATTGGATCAGGAATTGGCTAGCGGATAGGAAACAGAGGGTGGTGGTTGATAGTAAATATTCATCATGGAGTGCGGTTACAAGTGGTGTACCTCAGGGATCTGTTTTGGGGCCACTGCTGTTTGTAATATTTATTAATGATCTGGATGAGGGTATAGTTGGGTGGATTAGCAAATTTGCTGATGACACCAAAGTCGGTGGTGTGGTAGACAGTGAGGAAGGGTGTCGTAGTTTGCAGGAAGACTTAGACAGGTTGCAAAGTTGGGCCGAGAGGTGGCGGATGGAGTTTAATGCGGAGAAGTGTGAGGTAATTCACTTTGGTAGGAATAACAGATGTGTTGAGTATAGGGCTAACGGGAGGACTTTGAATAGTGTGGAGGAGCAGAGGGATCTAGGTGTATGTGTGCATAGATCCCTGAAAGTTGGGAATCAAGTAGATAAGGTTGTTAAGAAGGCATATGGTGTCTTGGCGTTTATTGGTAGGGGGATTGAATTTAGGAGTCGTAGCGTTATGTTGCAACTGTACACAACTCTGGTGCGGCCGCACTTGGAGTACTGTGTGCAGTTCTGGTCCCCACATTACAGGAAGGATGTGGAGGCTTTGGAGAGGGTGCAGAGGAGGTTTACCAGGATGTTGCCTGGTATGGAGGGGAGATCCTATGAGGAGAGGCTGAGGGATTTGGGATTGTTTTCGCTGGAAAGGCGGCGGCTAAGAGGGGATCTTATTGAAACATATAAGATGATTAGAGGTTTAGATAGGGTGGATAGTGATAGCCTTTTTCCTCTGATGGAGAAATCCAGCACGAGGGGGCATGGCTTTAAATTGAGGGGGGGTAGTTATAGAACCGATGTCAGGGGTAGGTTCTTTACCCAGAGGGTGGTGAGGGATTGGAATGCCCTGCCAGCATCAGTTGTAAATGCGCCTAGTTTGGGGGCGTTTAAGAGATCCGTAGATAGGTTCATGGACGAAAAGAAATTGGTTTAGGTTGGAGGGTCACAGTTTTTTTTTTAACTGGTCGGTGCAACATCGTGGGCCGAAGGGCCTGTTCTGCGCTGTAATGTTCTATGTTCTATGTTCTATGTTCTAAAACTCAAAAAGTATGGATATACAAGTAATTGGAAAGGCAAATGGTATGTTGTCCAGTTTTATTGAAGGGAATTTCAGTGCAAGAATAAAGAAGTCTTGCCATAATTGTACTGGCCTTTGGCGAAACCGCATGTTGTGTACTGGACTCAATTTTGAGTCTCTACTTAAGGAAAAAATTACTTCTGTGGGATGGAAGGTGTGTCTTATGGTGAGAGGCTGAGTTAATTGGTTTTATATGCCCTGAATTTTAGAGGAAAGAGAAGTGATCTCATTGAAATATATACAATTCTGAAATGACTTGATAGGAGCTAGACACAGAGCTGTTTCCCTTGGCTGGGGAATCTAGAACACAGTGGTAAGTGTCATGACAAAGGGCCAATCATTTAGTATTGAGTTGAGGAGAAATATCTTCAAACAGAAGTTTGAGTGTCTTTGGAATTCTCTGCCCTCGATGATTTTGGATGTTCCATTATTAAGGCTGGGGATAGACAGATGTTTTGTCTCTGAGAATCAAGGGATAGTGGATACAAGGTGGAGCTGAAGCTGAACTTCAGCCATGATGACAATGAATTGGCTGCATGGCCTACTCCTGCTCCTATTTCTGATGTTCTTATGTGTCTTATGCTAGCAATTCAATTGTAATGGTGTGGCATTTGAAAATTAATTCACTGACCTTGATCACTCATGTGAGGATATTAAACATTGTAGCACTGCATTCAGGCCCTCAAGGCTACACAGCTTGCATTGGCCATAACAGCTATTTGTTCCATTTGCTTCTCAGAGTTTGTCTCAAAGGCCTTCTGGCTACTTGTGGATAGTCCTGCTACTGAGGAGATTGGAGCATGCTCTCGGCTATTAGTCAGTGATCTTTCTGCTCAGAATGTCTTCCCTATTGATATTTCAGTTACTTGTGATAACCAGGATGTAGCTCCTTAAAGTGGTAAAAACTTTCAGTCAATGGTGCCAGCTTCACATGAATTTAGGTTCCTCTGTTGAGGTGTACAGTCAATTAATGGTGACCTTTTCAGTGAGATTGAATTTTGGCCCCAACAACCATTGTTCCAGAATCAGCTGAAAAATGCACAAATGGGACAGAAGTGTTTGAGATCTAGCTGGTGACAGACAGTGGCGTATTACATAAGAAATAGAAATACAAGAGTCAGGGTCATTATGGCACAGAAGGAGGCCATTTAGCACCAAAAGAGAAAATGCTGGAAAATCTCAGCAGGTCTGGCAGCATCTGTAAGGAGAGCAAAGAGTTGACGTTGCAAGTCCAGGTGCCCTTTGTCAAAGCAGGGGGTATTCAATATCAAGCAGGCGCTGGCTCTCTGTAGAGTTCCATTCCCTTGCTTTATCCTATAGCTTTAAGTTTGTTTTGGTCAAGTGCTCATTCAATTACCTCTTGAAGTTATGCACTGTATATGGGGGTCATGGAAGTAGAGACAATGAGCCCCAGGTCATTACAACTGTGTAAAAGATGTTCTTCCCTTCCCTGTGTGGGTTTGCGGGGATAGGATCTTGAAGTTAAAATCCCCTCATCTCTGGACCAGTCTGTTAAATCTATGCACCCTCTCAAGGACCCTTATATCCTTCCTAAATAGGTAGGTCTTATGAGGAAAGGTTGAGGGAGCTAGGGCTGTTCTCTCTGGAGCGGAGGAGGCTGAGGGGAGACTTAATAGAGGCTTATAAAATGATGAAGGGGATAGATAGAGTGAACGTTCAAAGACTATTTCCTCGGGTGGATGGAGCTATTACAAGGGGGCATAACTATAGGGTTCGTGGTGGGAGATATAGGAAGGATATCAGAGGTAGGTTCTTTACGCAGAGAGTGGTTGGGGTGTGGAATGGACTGCCTGCAGTGATAGTGGAGTCAGACACTTGAGGAACATTTAAGCGGTTATTGGATAGGCACATAGAGCACACCAGGATGATAGGGAGTGGGATAGCTTGATCTTGGTTTCAGATAAAACTCGGCACAACATCGTGGGCCGAAGGGCCTGTTCTGTGCTGTACTGTTCTATGTTCTATGTTCTAAAGTATGGTGACCAGAAATGGATGTAATACACTAATTGGGGTCTAACCAGAACTTTATACATGCTCAGAATAAAAAGAACAAAGAAAATTACAGCACAGGAACAGGCATTTCGGCCTTCCAAGACTGCGCCGAACATGCTGCCCGACTTAACTAAAACCCCCTACCCTTCCGGGGACCATATCCCTCTATTCATGTATTTGTCAAGACGCCCTTAAAAGTCACTACCATATCCACTTCCACGGCAACGCGTTCCAGGCACCCACCACCCTCGGCCTCGTACATCTCCTTTAAACTTTGCCCCTCGCACCTTAAACCTGTGCCCCCCAGTAATTGACTCTTCTACCCTGGGAAAAAGCTTTGACTATCCATTCTGTCCATGCCCCTCACTCTTCTATCAGGTCACCCCTCAACCTCCGTCATTCCAGTGAGAACAAACCAAGTTCCTCCAACCTCTCCTCATAGTTAATGCCCTTCATACCAGGCAACATCCTGGTAAATCTTTTCTGTACCCTCTCCAAACCTCCACATCCTTTTGGTAGTGTGGCGACCAGAATTGAACACTATATTCCAAGCGCGGCCTAACTAAAGGTTCTATAAAGCTACAACATGACATGCCAATTTTCAAACTCAGTGCCCCGGCCAATGAAGGCAAGCATGTCGTATGCCTTCTTGATTACCTTCTCCACCTGCTTTGCCACTTTCAGTGAACTATGTACCTGTATACCCAGATCCCTCTGCCTATCAATACTCTAAAGGGTTCTGCCATTTACTGTATATTTCCTATCTGTGTTCGACCTTACAAAAGGCATTCTCTCACATTTGTCCAGGTTAAAATCCATCTGCCATCTCTCTGCCCAAGTCTCCAACCGATCTGTATCCTCTGATGGTCCGCATCGTTATCCGCAAATCCACCAACCTTTGTGTCGTCCGCAAACTTACTAATCAAACCAGTTACATTTTCCTCCAAATCATTTATATATATTACAAACAGCAAAGGTCCCAGCACTGATCCTTGAGGAACGCCACTTGTCACAGCCCTCCATTCAGAAATGCACTCTTCCACTGCTACCCTCGGTCTTCTTTGACCGAGCCAGTTTTGTGTCCACCTTGCCAGCTCACCTCTGATCCCAAGTGACTTCACCTTCTGCACCAGTCTGCCATGAGGGACCTTGTCAAAGGCCTTACTGAAGTCCATGTAGACAACATCCACTGCCCTACCCTCATCAATCATCTTCGTCACTTCCTTGAAAACTCGATCAAGTTGGTGAGACAGGACCTCCCCTTCACAAAACCATGTTGCCTCTCACTGATAAGTCCAGTTATTTCCAAGTGGGAATAAATCCTGTCTGGAAGAATCCTCTCCAATAATTTCCCTACCATTGATGCAAGGCGCACCGGCCTGTAATTACCTGGATTATTCTTGCTATCCTTAAAAAGGAAAAATATTGGTCATTCTCCAATCCTCTAGGACCTCTCCTGTACAGTAAGAAGTCTCAACACCAGGTTAAAATCCAACAGGTTTATTTGGTAGCACAAGCTTTCAGAGTCTCGCTCCTTCATCAGGTGAGTCACCTTCATCACCTGATGAAGGAGCAAGACTCCAAAAGCTTGTGCTGCCAAATAAACCTGTTGGACTTTAACCTGGTGTTGTGAGACATCTTACTGTGCTTACCACAGTCCAACGCCAGCATCTCCACATCATGATCTCCCCTGTAGCCAGTGAGGATACAAAGATTTCTCTCAAGGCCCCAGCAATTTCCTCCCTTGCCTCTCTCAATATTCTGGAATATATCCCATCAGGCACTGGGGACTTGTCTACCTTAATGTTTCTCAAGAACCCCAATACCTCCTGCTTTTTGATCTCAACATGACTCAAACTATCTACACACCCTTTCCCAGACTCATCCACCAAGTCCTTCTCTTTGGTGAATACTGACATGAAGTATTCATTTAATACCTCACCTATTTCCTCTGGCTCCATGCATAGATTCCCTCCCTTGTCCTTGAATGGGCCAACTGTCTTCCTGGCTACCCTCTTGCTCTTTATATATGTATAAAAAGCCTTGGGATTTTCCTTAATCCTGCTGGCCAATGATTTTTTATGACCCATTTTAGCCCTCCTTGTATTCCACACTTGCTTCATGTGTTCCCAGCCTCCTAGCTTTGACAAATGCTTCCTTTTTCTCTTTGACTAGGCTCACAATATCTCTCGTTATCCAAGATTCCCAAAACTGGCCATACTTATCCTTACAGGAATGTGCCAATCCTGAATCCCTATCAACTTACACTTGAAAGCCTCTCACATGCCAGACATTGATTTGCCCTCAAACATCTGCCCCCAATCTACATTCTTCAGTTCCTGCCTAATATTGTTGTAATTAACCTTCCCCCAGTTTAGCACCTTAACTTGAGGACTACACTTATCCTTATCCATCAGTTAAGAACATAAGAACATAAGAACACTCGAGCCTGCTCCGCCAGTCAATAAGATCATGGCTGATCTTTTCGTGCACTCAGCTCCACTTACCCGCCCACTCACCATAACCCTTAATTCCTTTACTGTTCAAAAATGTATCTATCCTTGCCTTAAAAACATTGAATGAGGTAGCCTCAACTGCTTCACTGAGCAGGGAATTCCAAAGATTCACAACCCTTTGTGTGAAGAAGTTCCTCCTCAACTCAGTCCTAAATCTGCTTCCCCTTATTTTGAGGCTATGCCCCCTAGTTCTAATTTCACCCACTAGTGGAAACAACTTCCCTGTTTCTATCTTAAATATTCCCTTCCTAATCTGATATGTTTCTATAAGATCCCCCCTCATTCTTCTGATATCCAATGAGTATAGTCCCAGTCTACTCAGTCTTTCCTCATAAGCCAACCCCCTCAACTCCAGAATCAACCTAGTGAATCTCCTCTGCACCCCCTCCAGTGCCAGTATATCCTTTCACAAGTAAGGAGACCAAAACTGTACACAGTATTCCAGGTGTGGCCTCACCAGCACCTTATACAGCTGCAACATAATCTCGCTGTTTTTAAACTCCATCCCTCTAGCAATGAAGGACAAAATTCCATTTGCCTTCTTAATTACCTGCTGCACCTGCAAACCAACTCCTTGAGATTCCTGCACAAGGACACCCAGGTCCCTCTGCACAGCAGCACAGCATGCTGCAATTTTTTATCATTTAAATAATAGTCCATTTTGCTGTTATTCCTACCAAAAGCTTACTGAATTGTGGTCACTGTTCCCAAACTGCTCCCCTATTGAAACATCAACACCTGGCCAGGCTCATTCCCTAATACCAGGTCCAGTATGGCCCCTTCCCTAGTTGGACTATCTACAGACTGTTTCAAGGAGCCCTCCTGGATGTTCCTTACAAACTCTGCCCCATCCACGCCCCTAGCACTAAGTGAGTCCCAGTCAATATAGGGGAAGTTAAAATCTCCCATCGCAACAACCCTGTTACTTTTACATCTTGCTAAAATCAGCCTACATATCTGTTCCTCTATCTCCCGCTAGCAGTTAGGTGGCCTATAGTAAACCCAACATTGTGACTACAGCTTTCCTATTCCTGAGCTCCACCCATATTGCCTCGCTGTATGATCCCTCCGAGGTACAGCTGCGATGTTCTCCTTAACCAGTAGTGCAATTCCCCCACCCCTTTTACATCCCCCTCTATCCCGCCTGAAACGTTAAGCTGCCAATCCTGTCCTTTCCTTAACCAAGTCTCTGTAATGGCAACATCATAAGCTCTAGGTTCATCTGCCTTACCTGTTACACTTCTCGCATTGAAACAAATGCACTTCAATCCACCAGACCTTCTTTGATTAGCAACCCCACCCTGCCTGTTGTTTCTCTGGGTCTTACTGGCCGTACTCTCTGGTTCCCCTTCAGCTAAATCACCTTTGCTTTGGTTCCCTCCCCCCTGCCAAACTAGTTTAAATCCTCTACTAGCAAACCTTCCAGCCAGAATGTCTTCCCTGCTTTTGTATTCAATACATCTGTTGAAGTCCAAGGTGCTTTGATCTCTCTCTGATGTCCTGCCCCCTTCAAAGATCTAAGTAGATGAACCCCAGGTTCCTCTGTCTCTTTACACCTTTTAGAACTCTGCCATTTAGTCTATCTTGCCTCTCTATATTCCTTCATCAAATGGCACCATTTCACACTCCTCTGAATTAAATTCCATCTGCCACGCTATCTCTGTGATTTGCAGGTGGCCAGGCGGCACGGTAGCACCGGTTACCGGGCAGCACGGTGGCACAGTGGTTAGCACTGCTGCTTCACAGCTCCAGGGTCCCGGGTTCGATTCCCGGCTCGGGTCACTGTCTGTGTGGAGTTTGCACATTCTCCATGTGTCTGCATGGGTTTCCTCCGGGTGCTCCGGTTTCCTCCCACAGTCCAAAGATGTGCGGGTTAGGTTGATTGGCCAGGTTAAAAATTGCCCCTTAGAGTCCTGTGAGGCGTAGGTTAGTGGGATTAGCGGGTAAATATGTGGGGGTAGGGCCTGGGTGGGATTGTGGTCGGTGCAGACTCGATGGGCCGAATGGCCTCCTTCTGCACTGTAGGGTTTCTATGATTAATATCATTCTCATCATCAGCCTCATCTCCAAATTTGCAATCATTGACAAATTTTGAAATTTCACTTTAAATCCCAATATCCAAGTGATTTATATAAAAAGAAGCGGTCCTAGCATTGATACATGGTGAATACAATGTCTACTATTCTCCAGTTTAAAGTTTATTAGTGTCACAAGTAGGTTTACATCAACATTGCAATGAAGTTCCAGTGTGGAAAACAATCCACACTCGGGAAGATCATGACAATCTGATCCCATTTTGCCCTGGCTAGATCCCCTCTCGTCAGGTTGCAATTAGCCCTCTTTCAGTTTAGTTGTTCTCATTTAGATTGTTCTTTGCTCTTTTCCATTGCTAATGTGGATTGCGGGTGGCACGGTAGCACAGTGGTTAGCACTGCTGCTTCACAGCTCCAGGGACCTGGGTTCAATTCCCAGCTCGGGTCACTGTCTGTGTGGAGTTTGCACATTCGCCTCGTGTCTGCGTGGGTTTCCTCCGGGTGCTCCGGTTTCCTCCCACAGTCCAAAGATGTGCGGGTTAGGTTGATTGGCCATGCTAAAATTGCCCCTTAGTGATCTGAGATGCGTAGGTTAGAGGGATTAGTGGGTAAAATATGTAGGGATATGGGGTAGGGCCTGGGGGGATTGTGGTCGGTGCAGACTCGATGGGCCAGATGGCCTCTTTCTGCACTGTAGGGTTCTAAGGTTCTATGAATCATTTACCATATGACTCAATGTTTTTTGTCCTTCAGGTAACTTTTTATTTAAGCTGACAATGATCCTCCATGAGCTTCAATTTTGTTAACCAACTCATGTGATATTTTGTCCAAGGATTTCTTAAAATCCAACTTCCATTGTCTTCCCTTCATCAACCACTTCTGTTACTTCTTCAAAAAATTCTGTTAAATGAGTTAAACACAATTCATGTTGGCTCTCCTCAGCTAACTTAAACATGCTGATTTCACCCCCCCCCCTCCCCCATCACTGATAGTAAACTAAACATCTCTTGTATTTACTGCAATTGTCCTTGCATATTTTTTTGATAAAATACATGAAATAATAAATTGCCTCTGCCTAATCTTCTGGCAGTTACCCTGTATCTCGGGAAGATCATGACAATTTGATCCCATTTTAGCCTGGCTAGATCCCCTCTCATCACGTCGCAATTAGCCCTCTTTCAGTTTAGTTGTTCTCATTTAGATTGTTCTTTGCTCTTTTCCATTGCTAATGTAAACCTTATGCGCTCACTATTACTTAAGGGTGCATTTCCCCACTGGAAAAAGCAGTGCGACTCCCATTGGGTGGTTCGGTGTGATCCAGGTCACAATCCATACACATTTAGTCATTTTTTTGGAGCTTGCGGTGACTCCCGCTGGCAAAGAGATGTGCAGGACCTAAAGACATCAGCAAGGCCAAC
The DNA here is from genome assembly GCF_964213995.1 of Mustelus asterias. Taxonomy (NCBI): domain Eukaryota; kingdom Metazoa; phylum Chordata; class Chondrichthyes; order Carcharhiniformes; family Triakidae; genus Mustelus; species Mustelus asterias. Next base: position 30,381,764 of record NC_135806.1, read on the forward strand.
TCCTCAGAGATCGGGGCACCATTTTCAAAGAGCGCCCAATCTCCACACAACCTTGCAGACCCCTCACCGCTCATTGGCAAAGCCCCAGACCCCCTCAGAAATTGCTGCCACCAGCGGCCACCCCCCCCTCCCCCTCCCGTCCCCACAACCTTTCAGGCCTTCCTCTCATGCCACCCCCTTCAGACTGCTCTCCATTCAAGCCCCACCAACTTATGCCCCCCCCCCCCCCATTTCATTCACCCCTCCCTTTTATTCCCCTCCACAAGGCCCCCACTTCAGGTCCCCTCATATCCCCCCTTTTCAGGCAATGCCAGGGTGTCAGGAGGCAGTGACAGGTCCCGACCATCCAGGGGCATCCAGGGGCTCCAATGGCCTCCAAGTGCCCCGCTGTGGCCATCATGCCTGTAGTGATTCCCATCAGATGACGGTTGCGCCAGCGTGTCAGTGAATACAGAGTGCTGGGAGAATCTGGCTAAAACCCAGAAATGCATGAACTAGATTACGTCACCTCAGGGAGCCGAAGAGAATCCCAAAAGGGATTCGCCTCAGAGCAAAATCACATAATTAATACTCTGAGAAGTCTCACAACACCAGATTAAAGTCCAACAGTTTTATTTGGAATCATGAGCTTTCGGAGCGCAATTCTTTCATCAGGTGAGTGGAGAGTTGGGTTCACAAACACGGCATATATAGACAGAGACACAATTGCGAGATAATGGTTGGAATGCAAGTCTTTAACAGGTATAGACACCTAATGAAGGAGCAACGCACTGAAAGCTCATGATTCCAAATAAACCTTTTGGACTCTAACCTGGTGTTCTGAGACTTCTTACCATGCCCACCCCAGTCCAATGCCAGCATCTCCACATCATAATTAAGACAGTGAGCATTGACCTGACTGGACCACAGTCAATTCTGCTGAAGAACTAGATTTGTCATCCACCCCTGCCATATCTTGTTAATTTGTCAGAAACATTCAGGATGAAACACAAATCTGACTTTGATCAGCCTCAAAACAACCTTGAGCTCTGCATCATTTTGCTACACGATACAAAAAAACTCAGCTGTGACTGAGATTCGACACACACTTGAAATACAATTATTGTATATCACTGCACAAATAATCTCTTCGTCTACTGCAATGTTTGATGCATGTGAAGTGGGAAAAATATACAGATGGGTACACATAAGATGGTTGCCTGGCACACAAACAGTCACCTGGGAAAAAGACATTAAACGGGCACTGACTTTCAGTACAGACAGCCACCTGAGATTAAAACATAAAGGACAGACAGCTATTCAAAGTTAAACATGCAGGAATCAAATCCTACAGGAAGCTAGCCAGGGCTTAAGGATAAGGACAATAGGGATAGATAATGAGATTAGCTACAGGTGGGATCGGGAATACATAACTGCAGGATAACCAATTACTGTAAATTACTATATGAATAGGCCGAAACTAAAAACCATTGATAACCACTGACGTAAGAAATGTATCCATTCATAAGGCAATGTGATGTTAACATGTCCATGTCTGTATCTGTCTGTATTTGTCTATAACGATGTGTTAACGATCGATCACCTACTTGATTACAGCGATGTGATAATGGCTAGATGTCCAGTCCATCTATTGTGTAAAGGGTATAAAGATGGACCGCTTCTATTGTCTCATTGAGAGAAGGTTTGCTGCTTGTTAGTGCCTTTTCTTCACGAAACTTCGTTAAAATAAAACTGTATTCTTGAAACCTTCAAGTCTGACCCAGTGGTACTTTTCCCACAACACATGTAATAGTTCATACAACTGTGCCTGATTTCACCTTTGGCAAGAAGGACTTAATCTTACTTCATTTGGGCACCCAGAGACTGCAGGCTGCGCAACGCAGGGTGCCCAGAGACTGAACACTCTGCGTGCACAGCCCCAAACCTTAAACACTTAATGAAGGATTCTGACATTCACCCTGCATGGAAACTGAGCCAGCTGAGAGTGGTGAAGGTTAGATAAGGATGGCCAATTATTAGGACGGGTACACCTCGCATTGTGAGAGGGCACCAGCACTGAGGCAGAATAGGGCCAGACAACATGCACCATGGATATGCAGGTTTGCACATCCCACAATCTTACTACTTTCATGCTATTGTATTCTATGCACCTTGGCAGTCAGTGCATGAACAATGACTCCTCATTGGGCTTTAAGCCAATGTTGGTTCACTCTCCCATCCTCAGGATGTCTATCCTGCCTCCTGTCTCTTGGGTTGGCAGGTTTCAGTCATGGGAGACCCTCCCACCCTGATACAGACCCCTGATACCCCAGACCATTAGCAGCAGCATGTGGCAGATTGTGCTCGGCTCTCTTGATTTGATTTATTATTGTCACATGTACTAATAAAAAATGAAAAGTATAGTTTCTTACACAATATACAAAGCATACTGTTCATAGAGAAGGAAAGGAGAGAGTGCAGAATGTAGTGTTACAGTCATAGCTAGGATGTAGAGAAAGATCAACTTAGTATGAGATAGGTCCACTCAAAAGTCTGATGGCAGCAGGGAAGAAGCTGTTCTTGCATTGGTTGGTATGTGACCTCACACTTTTGTATCTCTTTCCCCAATGGAAGAAGTTGGAAGACAGTACGTCCAGGGTGCGTGGGGTCCTTAGTTATGCTGGTTGCTTTCCAAGGCAGCAGGAAGTGTAGACAGTGTCAATGGATGAGAGGCTGGTTTGCTCTGTCCAGGACAGTAAGGAGCTACATAGGGCCATGAATGAAGCCCAATGCATCTGGGCATAGGCACTCTGGCAATGCCAGCCTGAGCCCCTGGATCTGCCCAAGGGGCAAAGTGCCCATGCCTGGAGGACGCCTTGGCACTGCCCACCAGGCATGGGGCAGTGCCAAGGGGGCAATTGGTGGGGGCTGGAGGGAGGCCAGCAATCGAGCTGGCCAACGATCTGGAGGATGACAGTTTGGGATCATTGCGGAGGCTCTGAACTGTCAGTCTCCTGGGTGGGAATAGGTCCCATCCCTGAAATGTAATGAAAATCATGCTGGTGGCCTCTGCATTGCATAAAGTGTGGGAGATTCTAGTGTGAACTCCCACTGAAAAAACTAGCGTGATTTACTCATTTTCCCATGAATTTGACACTTAGGCCAAGATTCTCCCAAAAAAGTTCTAAGAATGGCTGTGAGAAGGTCCTCATTGAGAAACCTTTGCAGGATAATTTCTGCGTATACCCACCTGGTCGTATGGTGCAAACTAGCATCCAGGAATGGCATGCAGCTCAGGCAGAGGACAGAAAAATCTTCTAATGTCTATGCGATTAGCATTACCACTGAAATTCTATTGCCTCACTCGCCATGGAATTAGAAATGTCCATTGACCTTGGGCGGGAATTTCTGGTCTTGCTCGAGCGTGGACGTTAAATCCCGCCCAACAGGTACTCATTGTAGGAAACACTGCAAAGTTCATGCAGTGTGAAGAGCTGTCTTAACACCTGACAAGCTCCCTTATCGAATCATAGAGTGCAGAAGAGGCCCTCTGGCCCCTCAAGTCTGCACTAACACGTGAGAAACACCTGACCTCCCAGCTTATCCCGTTTGCCAGCACTTGGCCCATAGCCTTAAATATTATGTGATTGGGGCAATAGCTGCCAGACCTGGTGCTTGTAATTGTTAGTGAGGCCTGGGATGGAACGTCAGCAATAAATCACTGAGCCTGTAAAGCAGACAGAGAGCAAAGTAACCAGTATTACTGGGCTTTAAAATCAACCTCATGAAATCCCTCAGAAAGGTCCTTCAGCAGGCAGAGAGAATACTCACCTCACCCAACCATAACCCTTAACCTGAGGACCTCTGATCCAGCCCAAGCTCCCCGACACACTTGAAGCACCCCCACTACACTATCCTGCAATCCTGAGTATCCATGGTGCATGACAGAGGCTGAACTTGCCCTTTTGCACCCTGGAGATGAGTGCTGAGTGGTACTCACTGTCTCGCTCACCCTTGTAATCCATGGCACCTAGTCCACACTTTAAGTAGCAATATGCACCCATGTGACTTCCTGCTGGGGGATGGGAACATTCCGGGGGCAGTGGGGTGAAAATGATCGTGTGCCAAACTCATGAGATTGACATCAAGTCAATGTCATGCTAATGAGCCTTGCACCCTTTCTGGGCAAGATCTGGTTTATACCAGCAGAGAGGGATTGGGAAGATCACAAACCCTTTGGCGCCTGGCACATATCCATTCTTAGGGCCCACACGCAATTTTCCCCTGAGTTGAGGTTTTCAGCAGCAGTTCTTTTAAAGCAGGGGGAAGCCAGCCAACACAATGTGGGTGAACATGGGTACTCTTCGCAAATGAGAATTTACGGAGTCAGAAGTTGATTTCAGAGTCAAATGCGATGCCTCACAGTAATACCCTTGCATTTATTATAATCTTACAAATATATAAGTGAAATGCTTCTTCCTTTTCCAAATAACATGTTAGACAAGCTAAACATGATGGATTTCATTGACAGAAAAGAAACGTCAACAGGGATAAGTCACAGCCCACTCCAGCAAACCCTCTTACCTGCTCTAATCTGATGGACAATAGCTATTTACTAATAGAGTCCAAGGTAAAGGGAAACAGATTTATTTTGATGTAGCTAATAAGTGTCATTTTGAATTCACAAAACTTACCCGAGCTAATAATTTGGCAAAAGAGTGATAGAATACAATTTTTTACAGTTCAAAAGTGATACTGAACTCTGTTTCTGTTACAGCATTCTATGGTCTCACCTCACCAATAATTCCTCCGTTTGCCTTCTCCAAACTTCAACAAACCATATCTGCCTTTATTAACATGTGACTAAAACACTAAACTTATTGAAGTGTGAAGTATTATAGTAAAGGCAATAAGCATACAGATATACCTGAAAAATACAAGAACTCTTATTTGTGAGTACTCAACATTTATCTTGAATTAAATCAGAGAACATTAACCTAACATTTGAAAAAATGCAGAAAGGGAACTCCTGTGTGAAAAAGGTAACAGTTGAAAGAGCTGAAAATAAGTATAGAAATGAAAAGTAGTCATTTGGCTCATCAAGGCCCCATTGATCATATATAACTTTCTCTGGTCTAAATGTAATCTTAACTGATTTAGGTCGAAAATAGCCTCTAAGAATTTCTAACCAACTGCTCTCAAAATGTTTCCTGATACTTGGTTAGTCTTGTATATGATAACTAATGACAAGATCACAACAACAGAATACTTTCAGGAAATAAGCAATAATAACACGAGTCCTTTCCTTTTTAATTTTGCTAATAGACACCCATTCATTCTCATATAGCCCTGCTTCATGTTCCCTGTACTAATTTGAATTGCCTTACATCTATCCACATTAAAATCCATCTGCTCCTCCATAGTCCATCTGCTGAACTGGTGCAGATCACCTTGAATGCTATCAATCTGTATTAGGATTATCATACCCTTGATTAGCTTGATGCTATCAGTTAATTTTAGAAATGCATTAAAAATACATTTCTCACATTGTTTATGTGCAGTGTGAACTACAGGGGCCCAGAACAGAGCTCTTCACTTGGCTGCAGCTCCAGGCAAAAAGAAATTGATTTTCATGTTCACCTTCTGGATACCATTGCCAACCTAGTTTTCAATCAAATGAAGGTGGAAAGATAAACACATTTATTTCACTTACTACTCTGATTTTCAAGTATTCAAAACTTGAAAGTAACTCACTGTAGGTTGGCTGCCAAGTGGAATTGTCCAACTTCAAAACAAAGATTCATTTCATCTGATTTTGTCAAGCAATTTCATTCAGATAGAAAATAATAGGGTAATTTAACCCAAGCTATCCAATGGAAACCAGGGCAGGTTAAATCAGTCATGTTACTTATTGGCACTGGAGTTGCCAAGGCCTGGCAGGTTCTGATTGTCACCTGCTCTCTGGAGGATGCGAATACTTCTGCTTGTAGATAAAGTGTTTTACCATAAGCATATGTGATCCCGATCATTTCTTTAAGACCTGATTGCAATTTTTACCTGCTAGCCTGAGTTGGAAACAGCAATTAATTTCCCACAAGTGTAGTTCAGTATTGCAGTGGATTCAGACCAGCCAGGGCCCACTATTTATTTTTACATTTTTTTTCCTATTACTTGTATTGTGTGGCAAGGAGGAGCAGAAGTGCATCTCCAGACCTCCCAAGCAAAGTTTAGTTTTCCCCCGTGGCAGTCTTGATCCACCCTCCAAAAAATTACATCACCCTGGGACAGCCCTCAGAACCTAATCACATTAATGTTGGAGGGCAGCATCTAAGCACTGCAATTTCCCATCAACTCTCTCTCAGGAACAGGTGGTAAGTTGTTATTTAAATGAGGTCCAGGGATTAAAATATCCAAGGCTCCAATCTTGAAGAACTTGGTGAGTTTTGCACTGGCATCAAGGGAGCTTATATTAATGGGAGGTGAAGAATGAGGAAGTAGGCACTATTTCAGTTGGAAAACCTACAAGAAGGAGTTCATCTCTGTTTCTGATGCTCTTATTCAAGACTGGGCAACTATGAGCTACTGTGGGCCATCCAAAGCAGCAGATAAAAACTCAACCACAATCTGTGACCTCATGACCTGGTATGTCCCCCAATCTACCAATATCACCAAGCCAGGGGATCAACCCTGGTTCAGTGCAGAGTTCAGGAGGGCATGCCAGGAGAAGCATCAAGTATACTTAAAAATGAGGTATCAACCTTGTGAAACTACAATACAGGACTACTTGCATGCCAAACAGCAAGTGATCGACAGAGCTAAGCCATCCCACAACCAACGGATCAGATCTAAGCTCTGCAGTCCTGAATGTTGGACGAGGAAGCTCCACAAATATCTCCATTCCCAATGATGGGGGATCCAAGTACATCAGTGCAAAAGATAAGGCTGATGCATTTGCAACAATCTTTAGCCAGAGGTGCTGAGTGGATGATCCATCTTGTCCTCCTCTGGAGATCGCCAACATCTCAGGTGCCAGTCCTCAGCCACTTCAATTCACTCCACATGATTTTTAGCTATGGCTGAAGGATTTGGATACTGCAAAGGTTATGAGCCCTGACAGCATTCCAGCAATAGTACTGAAGTCTTGTGCTCCAGAACTTGCTGTGCCCCTAGTCAAGCATTCCCAGTATAACATGGCATCTACCCAGCAATGTGGAAAATTGCTCATGTATATCCTATACATACAAAGCAGGAGAAATGCAGCCCAGCCAATTACGTTCCATCAGTCTATTCTCAATCATTAATAAAGTGATGAATGGAGTCTTCAACAGTGTTATCAAATGGAATTTGCTTCACAATAACCTGCTCACGGATGCTCATTTGGGTTCCACCAGGTCACTCAGCTCCTGACCTCATTAAAGTCTGGATTCAAACATGGACAAAAGAGCTGAGCTCCAGAGGTGAGGTGATAGTGACTGCCCTTGATATCAAGATAGTATTTGACCAAGTGTGGCACCAACGAGCCCTAGCAAAACTGGAGTCAACAGGAATCAGGGGGAAAACTCTCCATTAGTTGGAGTCACGCCTAGCACAAAGAAAAATGGTTGTGGTTATTGGAGGTCAATCATCTCAGTGCCAGGACATCACTGCAGGAGTTCATCTGGGTAGCGTCCTAGGCCCAACCATCTTTCATTGTTTCATCAATAAGCTTTTGTTATAATTCAGGTCAGAAACTCCAAAGTATTTTATGAAGTCCACCTGGATCATAAGTTTTGCAATTTGAATTTGGCTCGGGTGAGCATGAAATGCTGCACTTCAGATATGATTCAACTGACCTACTAGGGAGCTTTTATTAAACAAAGTTTATTTAAGAATACAGTTAGCATGTATAGAAAGAAAATTAGCAATAACTTTTACCAATAACAAAAAAAACAACCATGATATTGTGTAACCCTTAATACATATATGAAATGTTCCAATCAAGCAAACTACCCTAAACAAAACCCTTGCCACAGGTTTAGCACAGAAAATACAAACGCTAACGTGATGGTGGAACTTAGTCCATTGGTTGGATGCTGCAGTTCTCTTGATTTACACACACAAGCTTGAAATCAGAACAGCTTCCCAAAATACCAGGGAGAGAGAGAGAGAGAGAGCGCTCTAGGTCTTAACTAGTAAACCACCTACAGCAAACTTCACTCTCCAGGAAGGCAAGAAACCTTGCTTCCTGCTAGCCATCAGAATTTCCAGTAACAGGAAGAGAGAGAAAAACATTGCTTTTCAGTCTGATGTCCACCCACTTCTAAACTAAAACTGCAGCCAGCAGCTAAACTGAAAATGAAATAATGAATTCACTGGGAAGAAAAAAAAACTGTCCAAAACATATGACTGCCAACCAGTCTTCCTCCTAACAATGCAGGGTCATAAAACAAGTCCCAGAGTAAAAATAAACAAAACCCTATTTGAACCATTGAAGCAGAAGACAGCCTGGCAATAATAAAACCAAAGGCCTGCTTACAACTGCAGACAACATGATTTTAAAAAAACATTTCTTAAAAATGTACTCTAGCACCACAATTCTTCCATCATTAGGTCAGCAGTAGGGGTGTTTGCTACATAATGTTCAGCACCATTCGTGACTCCATAGACATTGAAGCAATCCATGTCCAAATGCAGCAAGACCTTGAAAATATAGAGGCTTGGGCTGCCAAGTGACAAGTATCATTCACACCACACAAATGCCAGGAAATGATCAACTCCAATAAGAGTGAAACTAATCATTGCGGAATCCCTACTGTCAACATCATGGGGGTTACCATTGACCAGAAACTGAACTGGAATAACCATACTAATACTATGGCTACAGGTGCAGGTCAGAAATTAGGAAACCTGTGGCTAGTGACTCACCTTATGACTCCTCAAAGTCTGGTGGGAACACCACCATTGGAAGTTCCTTCCAAGCCACTCACCATCCTGACTTGGAACTACATTGCTATTTCATTCCTACCTTTGAGTCAAAATCCTGGAACTGCCTTCTGAACAGTGCTATGGGTGTACCTAGGTCACAGGGGCAGGGTTTTCCAGCCACACTCGCCTCAAAACCAGAAAATCCCATCCGAGGTCAATAGACCTTTCCACGGTCCACCCCTCACCCACTGCAATTCCCATGGTGGGCAGGACAGTAAAATTCACCCCATAGACTTCAGCTGTTCAAGAAGACAGCTCATTACCATCTTCTCATGGGCAAATAAATACTGATCTAGCCAGCAACACCCACATCCCATCAATTAATTTTTAAAACAAATCATAACATGGGATCTTTCATTTCTGCCAGGTTCATCAGGATGAGGTCTATCAGCACAGTTTAAGGTGATGAGCAAAGGACACTGAAGGCCTGAAACTTAGCTGTGCCTACTTCAGCCTCAACTTTCATTTCTGATGAAAAACTGTGGACACCATAATTGTTTTTTAAAGTTATTGGATGCCACAACTGCGTCATTTCAACGCTGTTAAATATAGCATTGAGTATCCCTGTCTGTCAGACACACAGCTGACCAAAGAGATATTAGATGCGAGAAAGATCACTACCCAGCTTCCTTGCAGCAGACCTGACCTAACAGTTGCAGAATATAATTGAAAATAAGTAAATCATGAAGAATATTGTTAATCATAGAACAAAGAACATAGAACAGTACATCACAGAACAGGCCCTTTGGCCCACGATGTTGTGCCGAGCTTTATCTGAAACCAAGATCAAGCTATCCCATTCCCTATCATCCTGGTGTGCTCCATGTGCCTATCCAATAACCGCTTAAATGTTCCTAAAGTGTCTGACTCCACTATCACTGCAGGCAGTCCATTCCACACCCCAACCACTCTCTGAGTAAAGAACCTACCTCAGACATCCTTCCTATATCTCCCACCATGAACCCTATAGTTAGGCCCCCTTGTAATAGCTCCATCCACCCGAGGAAATAGTCTTTGAACGTTCACTCTATCTATCCCCTCCATCATTTTATAAACCTCCATTAAGTCTCCCCTCAACCTCCTCCACTCCAGAGAGAACAGCCCTAATCCTTTGATGTTTCAAGTTTCAACAATGTGCATGATCGTGGGTCAAGAACTCACTTCATTTCCAAAGCTATCAAGTGATTTGGAACAAATTAGGACCAGGATGTCACTGACTATTAAAACCTTAATTGGAATTTTTCTTCCCAGATGTCTCCGTCAATAATAAGCCTTTGCAGATACTGAGTTCTTGCCACAGCAGTGATACTATCATATATGCTAGCAGTCCTTGGAAAATCAAAACACGTGACAAATTAGTCCCAGAAGAAAATCTGACTGAATCATGTGAAAATGAATTGTATGAAAATGAAAAGTGGGAGATGTCAACCAGTACAGAATGCACAGCCACAGCCTATAATGAATTGGGAAGCTGATGATATTGTGGAGGTATTTGCCAAGTTTGAACAAATGTGTAGATTGACATTCAGTGTTTTACTGAAAAGCACAAAGAGCCTCCAAATGACCAGGAGAAAGTGACACTGCTGGTGTCTGCCACCACTGCCAGAACTTGACATGACAACTGGAGCGTTTTCAGACAATACTGTTCAGCCAAATCAAGGAAAAAAAGCTTCTGCCCATACACCCTGCTTCATGTTGCTACCCTTTGTGAGCTATAGAATAGAATCCCTACAGTGCAGAAGGAGGCCACTCGGCCCATCAAGTCTACACGGACTCTCTGATCGACTATTTTACCCAGGCTGTAACCCTGTAATCCCAGAAATTTACCGCATTAATCCCCCTGACCTACATATCTTGGGACACTAAGGGGCAATTTAGCACAGCCAATCCACCTAACCTGCACATCTTTGGACTGTGGGAGGAAACCAGAGCACCCAGAGGAAACCCAGGCAGTCACAGGGAGAATGTGCAAACTCTACAGTCACTGTACTGCTTCTATTCAAATTAGCCTTGGCTTATTTGGTAGAAACCTCACCTCTTGGTCAGAAGTTTGTAGGTTCAAGTCCTGCTCCAGGTTTTGAGCACAAAATCAAAGCTGATGCTGTAATGCAGTACTGAGGGTGTTCTGGGCTGTCGGAGATGTTATCCTTCTGATGAGACATTAAACTGAGGCATTGGTTGCCCTTTCAAAATGTCTGATGTACAATATCCCACAGCATTATTTTGAAGAGGAACAGTGGTGCCTTGACAATATTTATCTCACAATCCATATCACAGAAACAGATGTTATAGTCAGATTGCCATTTGTGGGAGCTTGCTGTGCACAAATTGGCTGTTGTCTTTCCTAGACTTACAGCGATTATAATTCACAAACATTTTATAGGCTGTACAGTGCTTCACCGTGCATCGGCACAGTGGTTAGCACTGCTGCCTCACAGCACCAGGGTCCCATGTTCAATTCCGGCTTCGGGTTGCTGTCTGTGTGGAGTTTGCACATTCTCCCCATGTCTGCGTGACTTTCCTCCAGATGCTCCGGTTTCCTCCCACAGTCCAAAGATGTGCGGGTGAGGTGGTTTGGCCATGCTAAATTGACCCTAGTGTCAGGGGGATTAGCTAGGGTAAATGCATGGGGTTACAGAAATAGGGCCTGGGTGGAATTATGGTTGGTACAGACTTGATGGGCCTAATGGCCTTCTGTACTGTATGGATTCTATGATATCCTGCTTTTTTCTTTTTGCTCTTATCTGCTACTTCCCTTTCTGCAGCTCCCCTCTCTACTGTTCTCTTCACTTGCTGCCAAACTACATATTTTGGAACAGTAAGCTGATGCTGCTGCTGCTGTCGTAATTTTGGCCCTCACCTGAGGTCCAATTAACTAAAGTGCCACCGACCCTCATGCATTTAAGGAATCTTCCTAAGTCAAGAAAATAAACTCTCAGCAAAAGTACTTTGAACATACCTTTTCCCATGAGCAGCTAAGAAAACAGTTGTATGTACTGAATGTTTATTGCAGCTCTTGCGTAGGTTTTATTCAACCTGCACAATTGCAGCTATGCTCTTGCCTTGCTTTCACTGGTGAATTTCAGGAAGACCAGAAAACCAGTGGATGTGACATTGTATTTGAAAGTGTGCTTAAATATCACACTAATTGAGTAATTAATGCCTCTTAATGGCTAACATGCCTCTCCTGAGGAGGTTGCATATGAAGTGCCCAACACTCTCAGTACCGTACAATCGTTGGTTCTTCCTGTTCACGGGCTCCCAGGCGTGCCCTTTTTACAACCTTGTGGAGTCTGTCAACCATGTCTATGTTGCATGTTATAGGCTGCACAACCTTTTCAGTTTCCTTAAAAATCTTTTTGGTGAGGGGGGGGGGGGTGGGGGGGGTGGGGGGTGGGGGGGGTGGGGGGGGGGCGGGGGGGGGGCGGTGCAGTGGTAGGAGGACCTCCTCGTGAACCTGCTCCTGGGCCTAGCAAGGCATTCCATCAACAGGTCCAGGCAGTGGGCGATCGAAGGGGGTCGTCCAACCTGACTGTTTCCCCTTCTACTATATTCGCGGCCAGATGTCCCTGGAAAGAGAGCATGCGATGTCTGGGGGCACAGTTGATGCCTTCCATGCCCGCTGGGCACTGCAGGACTGGGGTGTATTATCGACCCTTCTAATCACATTTTAATTTGATGTTTTAAGTTTCCTTTCCCCTTTGTTTTTTGTTTTGGGCGGTTCTCCTTCTTTTAGGGAGCTGCCCTTTTTGAGTTGTCCCTGAGTTAATTTGATTTTGTTTATTTGTTTGGCACACTAAAAGAGGTGCATGACACACTCGGATGAAATCTGAAAGTAGATTGGAATTAGCTTTCCAATGCGCTCACATATTTCACAGTTTAATCACCTACCTGCATCCAAAACTGCGCTTTTTCAGATGTCAAATCCATTGAGACAATGACCTACAGCTAGGTTAGAACCAAAATCTCATAATGTAAAACAGCAAAGTCATAGGCATTGGTCAAATCTCTATATTTTTCATCATGATGGGTAGGCAGGATGCAGATCTGAAGTTACTATCAGATTAGCCATGATCTCATTAAATGTTGGGCAGGCTTAAAGAGCCAAGTGGCTTTTTGTTTGTATGTATGATCTTTAGTTGCATAGTTAGGCATCTAGGAGTAGATTATAGTTTCCAGTAAATGTGCTATTGTTATCAATCCAATAAATTTGCAAGATGTTAAGGTGTCATACTTTTGTGTGTTCTGAATTTCATGCTAATTTTTATTTTTTAAAGCTGAACATAAAAGGCTGCTAAAGAGAGCAGCCCAAGCATCACCTGACTTCTTTTGTGGATTGAAACAACTCTCCTGCCTCAAGAGGGAACTAAAGAAAGAGTCCAGACTGATATTGAATCAATTAGTTTACCTGAAACTAATTCAAAAGGGTATTGTCAAATTGAATGGGTAATTCAAAGACAAAGGGCAGGATTTTCCGATCCTGCCCATCACCAGGATCATCCAGTCCTGCCAAAAGTCAATGGAGTTACAGCCAGGCCATTGAATCTCCCATTCCCCTGCCATGACAGGGCTAGAAAATCTCAGCCAAAGAATCTGGCTATCTCAAACTCTCGAGGTATTGGAGTCACAAGCCACGATGTATAAACAATGTAACCATTTTTCATTTGCAAAAGGCACTTCGAACTTGGGAAATCAGATTTTGTTGTCTGCTTTTAAACCAGCAAAGAAATGCTTGCAGCTAGAGAGTTCAACCAGAAGCCATTGAATTAGCTGCAAGCTATCAAACAGCAAAGAGAAAAGGGGAGATGATGGTCTTGTGGTATTATTGCTAGACTATTAATCCAGAAAGTTGGTAATGTTCTGGGGACCTGGATTCAAATCCTGCCATGGCAGTTGATAGAATTTGAATTCAATAAAATCTGGAATTAAGAGTTTACTGATGACCATGAAACCATTGTCGATTGTCGGAAAAACCTATCTGGTTCACTAATGTCCTTTAGAGAAGGAAATCTGCCGCCTTTACTTGGTCTGGCCTATATGTGACTCCAGAACCACAACAATGTGTTTGACTCTCAATTGTCCTCTGAAATGGCCTAGTAAGCCACTCAGTTGTATCGATTGCTACAAAGTCAATAAAAAGGAATGAAACCAGATGGACCACCTAGCATCGACCAAGGCCCCGGAAAAGATAATAGCGCAACAAACAACATTTTTGAGCCTGCAAAGTCCTCCTTACTAACATCTGGGACCTAGTGCCAAAATTGGGAGAGCTGTCTCACAGACAAGTCAAGCAACAAATTTCCATCCCTAAATACGTGCTGTCCTACTGGCAGGACAGATCCAGCAGTGGCGGAAGCGGCACAGTAGTATACATTGGGAGGGAGTTGTCCTGGGAGTCCTCACCATTGACTCTGGACCCCAAGAAATCAAATGGCTTCAGGTTAAACATGGGCAAGGAACCTCTTGTTACCATGTATCGTATTCCTACAGCTGATGAATTAGTACTCCTCCAATCTGAATAACATTTGAAGGAAGCACTGAGGATGGCAAGGGCGTATATTGTACTCTGGGTGGAGGATTTCAATGTCCACCACTAAGAGTGGCTCAGCAACAGCACTACTGATCGACCTGGTTGGATCCAAAAGGATGAAACCGCAACACTGAGTCTGCAGTAGATGGTGAAGGAACTAACAAGAGGGGAAAACATACTTGACCTGATCCTTATCAATCTGCCGGCTGCAGATGCATCTGTCCGTGACAGTATTAGTAAGAGTGACCAATGCACAGTCTTTGTGGAGACAAAGTCCCACCTTCACATTGAGAATAACCTCCACCATGTTGTGTGGCACTATCATTGTGCTAAATGGGACAGGCTTCAAACAGATCTAGCAACTCAAGACTGGCTTCCATGAGGCGTTGTGGACCATCAACAGCAGCAGAACTGTACTCCAGCACAATCTGCAACCTCATGGCCTAGCATATCCGCCACTCAACCATTACCATCAAGCCGGGAGATCAACCCGGTTGGTTCAACAGAGAGTGCAGAAAGGCATGCCAGGAGCAGCACCAGGCATATCTAAAAATGAGGTGTCAACCTGCTGAAGCTACCAAACAGGACTATATGCATGCCAAACAGCATAAACACAAGTGATAGACAGAGCTAAGCGATCCCAGAACCAATGGATCAGATCCAAGCTCTGCAGTCCTGCCACATCCAGTCGTGAATGATAGTGAACAATTAAACAACTCATTGGAGGAGGAGGCTTCACAAATATTCCCATCCTCAATGATGGAGGAGCCCAGCACATCAGTGCAAAAGATAAGGCTGAAGTATTCACAACAATCTTCAGCCAGAAGTGCCGAGTGGATGATCCATCTCGGCCTCCTCCAGTGGTCCACAACATCTCAGATGCCAGTCTCCAGTCAATTCAATTCATTTCATGTGATATCAAGAAATGGTTGGAGGCACTGGATACTGCCCTGATAACACTCCCCTTACCAAGCTCATCCAGTACAGTTACAACACTGGCATCTACTTGACAATGTAGAAAATTGCCCAAGTATGACCTGTACACAAAAAACAGGACAATTCCAACTTGGCCAACGACCACCCCATCAGTCTGCTCTCAATCATCATTCAAGTGATGGAAGGGGTCATCAGCATTGCTATCAAGCAGCACATGCTCAGTGATGCCCAGTTTGGGTTTCACCAAAGTCACTCAGCTCCTGACTTCATTACAGCCGTTCATAGAACATAGAATCTGTACAGAATGAGGCCATTTGGCCCATCAAGTCTGCACCGACCACAATTCCACCCAGGCCTTATCCCTGTAATCCCATGTGTTTACCCTGCTAGTCCCTCTGACACTAAGGGGCAATTTACCATGGCCAATCAACCTAACCCGCACATCTTTGGACTGTGGGAGGAAACTGGAGCACCCGGAGGAAACCCACACAAACACAGGAAGAATATGCAAACTCCATACAGACAGTGAGCCGAGGCTGGATTTGAACCCAGCTACCTGGTGCTGTGAGGCAGCAGGGCTAACCACTGTGCCATCATGCCACCCATGGTTCAACCATGGACAAAAGAGCTGAATTCCAGGGTTGAGGTGAGAGTGACAGCCCTTGACATCAAGACCACATTTGACCAAATGTGGCATCAAGGAACCCGAGCAAAACTGGAATCAATGAATATCAATGGGCAAACTCTCCACTGGTTAGAGTCATACTTGGCATATAGGAAGATGGTTGTCGTTGTGGAGGGTCAGTCATCTCAGCTCCAGGACATCTCTGCAGGAATCCCTCGACGTAGTGTCCTAAGTCCAACCATCATTAGCTGCTTCATCAACGACTTTCCCTCCGTCATAAGGTCAGAAGTGGGGATGTTCGCCAATGATTGCACAATGTTCAGCACTATTCATGACTCGTCAGATATTGAAACAGTCTATGTTCAAATGCATCAAGATCTGGAAAATATCCAGGCTTGTGCTGTCAAGTAGCAAGGAACACTCGGGCCACACAAATGCCAGGCAATGACCATCACCAATAAGAGACATTCGAACCACCGCACCTTGACATTCAATGGTGTTACCGTCACTGAATCTCACACTGTCAACATCCTTGGGGTTACCATTGACCAGAAACTCAACTGGACTTGCCACATATACACAGTGGCTGCAAGAACAGGTCAGAGACTAGGAAGACTGCGACAAGTAACTCCCCTCCTGACTCCCAAAGCTTATCCATTATCTACAAAGCACAAGTCAGGAGTGTGATGGAATATCCCCACTTGCCTGGATTAGTGCAGCTCCAACAACAGTCAAGAAGCTTGACACCATCCAGGACAAAGCAGTCTGCTTAATTGGCACCACAACCACAAACATCCACTCGCTCCTTCTCCAGGGCAACCAGGGATGGACAACAAATGCTGGCCAGCCAGCGATGCCCATGTCCCACGAATGAATTTTTAAAAAGAAGCCTTCCATACAGACTGAAGCCTGTCCAACAACAGATATGCAAACATCTAGGAGAGAATAAAAAACTAAAAACCCAGAACCAATTTGGGAAAAATAATCTGGAAAAATATCTTTCCAACCCTCTTAAATAATCGAAATGAGTCCAAAAGACTCAAGTGTGCTTATATTATTGTTATTCCAATTTTGTTGTATAAAATGTGATCATCCAACCAGGACACACTGTTCTAAACATGATCCAATCAAGGTCTTGTATAAGGACAAAATGTGATTTGGTTTATCTGGAATAATCCTGTCAAACAGCTTAATATCCTATTTACTTTGGCTTTAGTAATGAATTTTAGAGAATTATAAACTGTAACACCAAAATACTTTTCTCTCCCAACTGATTTCAGTTCTGTTCCCTGGAAAGTGCAAGGATAATTGCAAGTGTGTCTTGTGGGAAGAAATAAACATGATTTTGAAGCAGTTAATGGAGATTGCCTTTGGTTCTTATAGTATTCCACACTAAATCTCAGCAGGAGTTTTATTTGGTTTCTCGGAGAAAACAGTGATAGATGATAGACAACACTCCAGATTCCACCATCCACAGTATTTTTCCTTTACTGATAGATGTATTGATCTTGCTTAAATATCACAGACCAGAATTTGGCCGATTGCTCCTGTTTGTAGAAACTGATTCTCCTCCACAGTCCAAACATCCATGCAATTTTTGTAACATCTGTAAACTTGCAGACCAGTCTGCAGCTACAGAAATTAAGAAAAGGAAGAAAAATTGTGCTTATGACAGTTGTCAGGTAAAAAATACAGTTGAGAACCAAGAGGAATGTAGAAGGTTCAGAAGGGAGGTGAAAAAGCATATCTTTCTTTGTTCTTTCTTTGTTTTAGAGAAGCAAAGAGGGATTATGAGAAAAGGCTAGCAGCCGTCATAAAGGGAATCGCAAAGTCTTCTATCGGCATATAAATAATAAAAGGGTGGTAAACGGAGGAGTAGGGCCAATAAGGAACCATAAAGGGGATTTACACATGGAGGCAGGGGACATGGCTGAGGTAGTAAATGAATACGTTGCATCTGTCTTCACCAAAGAGGCAGATACTAACTAGGACATGGGGCAGGCAAGGAATCTCTGTTCCTAGAAGGGTTCAAAATTAATAAAAAGGAAGTGTCGAATAGACTTTTAGTCCTGAAAGTTGACAAGGTATTGCATGCGGATGAGATGCATCCAAGGATATTGAAGGAAGTGAGATTGCAAATTGCAGGGCCTTGACCATAATATTTCAGTCTTCTCTGGATTCAGCGGAGGTGCCAGAGGACTGGAGAATTGGAAATGTTATACACATGTTCAAAAAAAGGTTGCAAGGATATCCCCAACCATCACAGGCTAGTCAGTTTAACATCAGTAGTGGGCAAGTTGCTGAAAACAATTATCTGGAATAGAATTAGCAGTCACATGGAAAAATGTGGGTTGATTGGGAAAAGCCAGCATGGATTTCTAAAAATGAAATTATGTTTTACTAATTTGCTGGAGTTTTTTGAGGAGATGCAAGCAGCATGGTAGCACAGTGGTTAGCACTGCTGCTTCACAGTGCCAGGGACCTGGGTTCAATTGGGTCACTGTATGTGTGGAGTTTGCACATTCTCCCCATGTCTGCGTGGGTTTCCTTTGGGTGTTCAGGTTTCCTCCCACATTCTGAAAGACGTGCTGGTTAGGTGCATTGACCCGAACAGGCGACGGACTGAGGTGACTATGGAAATTTCACAGTAACTTCATTGCAGTGTTAATGTACGCCTTAATTGTGACTAATAAATAAAGTTTAACTTTACTTTACTTTAACAGGAAGGATCAATAAGGGCAATGCTCTTGATGTGGTGTATATGGACTTTCAAAAGATTTTCGATACAGTGTCACACAAACAACTTGTGAGAAAATTTATAGCTCGTGGAATAAAAGGGACAGGGCAATGTGGATACAAAATTGGCTCAATAAGAGGAAGCAGAGAGTAATGATCAGTGGATATTTTTTGGGCTGGAGGAAGGTTTGTAGTGTGATCCTCAGGGGTCGCTATTAGGACCCTTGTTTTTTCTGATATTTATTAATGATCCAGATCATGGTGTGCAGGGTACAGTTTCAAATTTTGAGGATGATACAAAACTTGGAACTGTGAAGAGGACAGCATAGAACTTCAAAAGAACATGGACAGGTTGGTGGATTGGGCAGATAGGTGGCAGACGAATCTCAATGTGGAGAAATGTGAGGTGATGCATGTTAGTGGGAACAACATGGAGAGACAGTATAAAATAAGGGATAAAATTCCAAAAGGAGTGCAAAAGCAGAGAGACCTGCGTCAATATGTGCATAGATCATTGAAGGTGGCATAATAGGTGGAGAGCAGTTAATAAAGCATATAGTATTCTCGGCTTCATTAATAGGGGTATAGAGTACAAGAGCAAGGAGGTAGTGCAGAATTTATACAAGACACTAGTTAGCCCTCAGCTGGAAGATTGTTTACAGTTCTGAGCATCACACTATAGGAAGGATGAGAACACATTTGAGAAAGTGCAGAAGAGGTATACAAGAATGTTTCCAAGGATGAGACATTTCAGTTATGAGGATAGATTGGAGAAAATGGGACTGTTTTCCTTGGAGAGAAGAAGGCTGAGAGGAGATTTGATAGAGATATTCAAAATCATGACAGAGTTGGGGATGAGGAGAGGGCGTTGCCAATTGCAAAAGGCTCATGAATGAGAGGGCATAGAATTAAGGTGATTTTCAAAAGAAGCAAATGTGATTTGTGAAAAAACCTTTTCACTCAACGAGTCATTTAGGGCTGGAATGCACTGTGTGGTGGACAGATTCAACTGAAGAATACAAGAGGGCATTAGATGATTACTTGAATAGAAACAATGCTTTGATTGAGCAATGATTACTTGAATAGAAATTTTTTTTAAACTTTAAACTTTAATGCGCAGGGCTAGGGAAAGGCAGGGGAAGAGAACTAAGTCATAAAGCTCTTTTGGACACGATGAGCCAAATGGAATTCTGTGCTGCAACTATTCTGTCATTCATTTACAAAGTTCGCAAAAAGCAATGGCCCTAACTCCAATCCCTGTAGAATAGGCTGTCATCTATTCTTTAAGCAGAATCAAAGCCATAATTGAAAATGTCTGCTTATAAGAATGCAGGGGTGTTTAAGATTCAGTTTTGCAGAGTCACTTATTGTGATGCACTATACGAAAGGCTTTCTGTGATTTCATGTAGATACAGGGTGAAAATTGGTGATGGTCCAATGTTAGGAATGGGTCAACAGACCTTCCAATTAAGTCCTAATTTGATGTCAATTATTCAATAGAAGTCACTGATATATAAAGAGGTCACAGGTGGCACAATTTGGTTGCTGGAGAATTGTGTGTGAAGTTGAATCGAATAAATAAAGGTATTTTATAAAGAAGCAGACCTTGTCTCTCCTTTACAGCAACCGAGAAGCTCAAGCATCCAATACCAGTGGAATATGAACAGTCTGCATTCCCAAAGGAGACTTGGAGCCATCCAGGAATTGACCCTCAAAAATGTGCAATGAAATTTTTAACAGCCACCTGAGAGGGCAGACAGGATCTGAGTTTAATATTTTAGCGGCATAGCATTCCCTCAGCATGACACTGAAATAATAACCCAGATTTTGATGCTTATGTGAATGGAGTGGGATTGAAACAACAGCCTTTGTATTCAGAAGTGACAATGATAATGTACATTACAATGTAAATTCACTGACTGCCACAACTGACCTGGAGCTTTTGGAAATTCATGTGGAGCCAGAAGGAGCTAGAAAGTTCCTCCCAGTTACACCTGCTGCCAGCAATCGATCCCTACAATGTCACTCTCGCCTTCCCCTCAGAGCTCTGCTGGCAAGGCAGGTGGTCTGAACTGTGCTCACAATGTGGTGAGCTGCCCATGGAAGTTCAACAAATGCTGGAAATACACAAAGTTAAGAAAATCAAACCCTAAACATGGTTTTGAGGCATGGTGTGTTGCTCTGCTATAAAACGACCCAGTGGTAACTAATTTCTACATCCGTGTCGATTGGGATAAACCTACAGCACATCTAATCGCTTCTTCAAAAGTTGTAACCTGTGACTCTTTCAGACATGTCCCCATGATAGAGGGTGGAATTTAAACCGGACAGCAAGTTAATGAATCCAGGTTCCACCTCAAATTTCTTTACACTTTCCCTCACATCAAAAACTCCTGGTTCTTTCAGCTTATTTATCTTTAATATTAAGCTATTTTCTCTTTTCATTGCCGAAACAAGAATCTGGTTTTTTTCTCAAGTTATATTCACTGTGTTAGGGCAACAGTCTAGTCTATAATTAACATTTTAAGTTGTGAGGAAGTGCTTACACTATCATTTTTTTTTGCTTGTGGCTTCTTGAGTTTATGTAAAAGTTCTCAGACCATCAGGCAGGTTAATGGTCCACATTTTCACCTTTTCAAACAATAAGCAAATCATAATTCACCATAATGCCTCATCAGTGAGCTTGTGGGAATGAACGTGCAGGATTAAAGCTTCAAATTTAGATTTTTAACAAGTAAAATTGGAGATTGAAAGAACTGAAACTACAACTAAACCTGATCTCACTGTCAAGCCAGAGGTGGGGGTTGGAACAATTATAAAAAAACATCTTTCAGGGAATGTGGGTGTCACTGGCTAGGCCAGCATTTATTACCCATTCTTAAATGCCCTTAAGATGTTGGTGAGTTGCCTTCTTAAACCACTGCAGTCCATCGGGGGTGTAGTACGTGTAAGAAAATATATTCTGTTGAAGGGAAAGAACAAGCTAAACACTCGTGGGACTCCATGGAATGAAGTTTCCATTCAGAAATCAGGCAAGCAGACCCTCGCACTTATGTAAAATCTAGCAGAAGATGTCATGTTGCTAACACAATGTCATCACACTGGTCTCCAATAATATGGAAGTCAAGATCAATAGTCTGTCCATATTTTTTTTAAAGTTAATGAAGGCTTGTTAACAAACCAATAGACTCGTATTTTATATTGCCTACATCCTTTTTCAGTGGGCACTCTTGAAAAATGTTTGGCGTGAGTTATGCCTACAATGAGGAGGCAGTGCAAGGGCAGATAGAAATGCTGAAAGTAGGATTGTTGCTGCATTTAGCAGAAGAATGTGCTGGTGAATTTAAGAGTTTTCCAGTTCTTTATATTCATTTATTCATCCCTCGCATCAGGAGAAATTAACAGTGAAGAGGCCAGAGGCAGGGTTAAACAGAAGTTTGTGGAGTCAGTTATTGGCCCTGGAGGTTGTTGTCCCCCATGGACATTGCCTATTTTGGAGAAGGCTCCTCCGCCAATGAAGAGGAGAAGGAGGTGGGCAGTTGGTCAGGGTCAAGTGCACACTGCGGTCCAGGAAGTTGAGGAACCTATTATTCGTAGAATCATAGAATCCCTACAGTGCAGAAGGAGGCCATTTGGCCCATTGAGCCTGCACCAACAAAATCCCACCCAGGCCCTATCCCCGTAACCCTACATATTTGCCACGCTAATTCCCCTAACCTACACATCTTGGGATACTACGGGGCAATTTACTGTGACCAATCAACCTAACCTTGCATCATTGGAGTGTGGGAGGAAACCAGAGCACCTGGAGGAAACCCACGCAGACACGGGGAGAATGTGCAATCTCCACACAGATAGTCACCCAAGGTCGGAATCCAACCCGGGTCCATGGTGTTGTGAGGCAGCAGTGCTAACCACTGTGCCACCATGCCGTCCCTGTTGTACAAGGAGCTGCAGAGGATAGACATTAACATCAGGCAGCCAGAGGTAGGTGAAAGCACTATCCTGTCAACAGGATTTACAGAATAGAGATGACTTGCCTCCAATCTCAGAGTGCTAGTGCCTTAGAAAATTGTGTTTCTGCAGAGAGACAGTCACATCACTGTGTGACGTGTTGGCGAGAAAGATGGCTTTGAATTATATTGATGGCCACCCTGTGCCTGTGATGTTGAACAGTACAGAAACCTCAACATTTCTGCATCTGAATCCTTCAAACAACAGACTTTCACAACCAGGGACACATAATTGTATCGAGGCTGTCACAGATGCAATAGTGAGACACAGCCATAAATTCATATCATTCCACACAATCATCGCCAGTCAAAACGAGAGAACCAGAGGCTTTGCTCTCATTTCTGGATTCCCAAAAGTGCAAGTGTATATATATTGTATCCGTGTGACAACGAAAGCATTGCTGTTGCAACCAGCAGGTTTTGTGAATAGAAAAGGATTCCATTCGATCAACACGCAGATTGGCTCTCTGACCATAGACAGACCATCAGCTGTGTGCATGGTCTCCTGAATGCTGTCATGATTCATACATAACGGAGGCACTCCCAAGTGTCAAACGATGCTGAATCTTCCAAAACCTTTGGCTGACTGCATTCTGGGAGACCAAAGATATCATCTCAAGAATGGATTATGACCCCAGTCAGACATCTGTGACTGAGCCTGAGGAGTGGTACAATGAAAGCCATGCTTCCACCAGGCCTCTCATTGGCCATCGGGCTGCTCAAAATTAGAATCAGATGTCTGGACTGTTCAGATGGTATACTGCAATATTCTCTATTTGTGTGTCACTGATGGTCACGGTCTGCTGCACAACACACAATCTGGCACTCCAGAGAGGGGAGGCTCTGGCAGGGGAGGATGTAATGAAACAAGTTCATTCTCTGACAAGGAGGAGTCTGACCTTGAGGAGAGTGACCGATGCCAGCCAACCATGGAAACAGGTGTACAGGAGATATTTGATCCCAGAGAGAGGCGCAAGTCTCTACTAATGCAAAGATTTGCCCAGTAATGTAAAATTTGCTCTATGAGACCATCTTTGCAGCATGCATCTCTTCCTTAGATCTCCTAAAGCATGAACACCAGCCTGATTGTGCATGTTGCAATGCTGAGGGAGCAAATAAGCTCGGGGGGAGCCCACATGAGTACATAGAACATAGAACATAGAACATAGAAAGCCACAGCACAAACAGGCCCTTCGGCCCACAAGTTGCGCCGATCACATCCCCACCTCTAGGCCTATCTATAGCCCTCAATCCCATTAAATCCCATGTACTCATCCAGAAGTCTCTTAAAAGACCCCAACGAGTTTGCCTCCACCACCACCGACGTCAGCCGATTCCACTCACCCACCACCCTCTGAGTGAAAAACTTACCCCTGACATCCCCCCTGTACCTACCCCCCAGCACCTTAAACCTGTGTCCCCTCGTAGCAACCATTTCAGCCCTTGGAAATAGCCTCTGAGAGTCCACCCTATCCAGACCCCTCAACATCTTGTAAACCTCTATCAGGTCACCTCTCATCCTTCGTCTCTCCAGGGAGAAGAGACCAAGCTCCCTCAACCTATCCTCATAAGGCATGCCCCCCAATCCAGGCAACATCCTTGTAAATCTCCTCTGCACCCTTTCAATGGCTTCAACATCTTTCCTGTAATGAGGTGACCAGAACTGCGCGCAGTACTCCAAGTGGGGTCTAACCAGGGTCCTATAAAGCTGCAGCATTATCTCCCGACTCCTAAACTCAATCCCTCGATTAATGAAGGCCAGTACGCCATACGCCTTCTTGACCGCATCCTCCACCTGCGAGGCCGATTTAAGAGTCCTATGGACCCGGACCCCAAGGTCCTTCTGATCCTCTACACTGCTAAGAATGGTACCCTTCATTTTATACTGCTGCTTCATCCCATTGGATCTGCCAAAATGGATCACTACACACTTATCCGGGTTGAAGTCCATCTGCCACTTCTCCGCCCAGTCTTGCATTCTATCTATGTCTCGCTGCAACTTCTGACATCCCTCCAAACTATCCACAACACCACCTACCTTGGTGTCGTCAGCAAACTTACCAACCCATCCCTCCACTTCCTCATCCAGGTCATTTATGAAAATGACAAACAGCAAGGGTCCCAGAACAGATCCCTGGGGCACTCCACTGGTCACTGACCTCCATGCAGAGAAAGACCCCTCCACAGCCACTCTCTGCCTTCTGCAGGCAAGCCAGTTCTGGATCCACAAGGCAACAGCCCCTTGGATCCCATGCCCTCTCACTTTCTCAAGAAGTCTTGCATGGGGGACCTTATCGAGTAGTAGATACATTGGGAGCATTTAGAAAATATTTCTTCTTGTGGGCAAGTGCATAACTGGAGCTCATTAATAGAAGATCATCACCAAGAAATCCAAGAGTCTTTACCCTAAAAGTGTTAAGAATGTGGAACTGACCACCACAGGGAGTGATTGAAGTGAATAGTATAGATGCATTTCTGGGGAACTTGGACAAGCATATGAGGGTGAAGGGAACAGAAGGTTAATTTAGATGAAGGAAAATGGGAGGAGGCTCAAGTGGAGCATAAACATGGACAGGATGGGGCAAACTTCCTTTTCCTTATATCCTGTGTAATACTTTGTGGTTTCCAAAGGCTGTAGGCTCAATCCAGAGGTCCAAGTTTGCACCATCTGCAGTTCTCATTGTATAGCAGTTGCTACAGCATGGTTGGTGGAATGCTGCTAACTTTTGCAGGTGGAGACTTCAGATAGCCTTGAATGGAGTCCCTGACAGCGCTGGTCCTTGACGGTCCATCTTCGCACTGTATTGACTTGACCTGAGCTGGCTGGCTGAAAGGCAATATGAAAACATTGGCAAGTGGTGAGGGCATGAATAATGTCTTTCTGGGAGACATCAGCATGTTTCTGTTCCATGAAACCACTATCACTCCCCAGGGTGGTGCCTCAGCAATTATTGTAATCTGTTGGAGAGTGGATTGCTGGACTGCATGTTGCTTGGAGCACTGAGATCTGCAGCTCTGACAGCAGCAGCCTGAGCCTGTATGAGAGCCAGCATGGATCTGTTCACCATTGGCTGATCCTCCCCTACAACATTAAAACATTGGGTGGCTTCTGCCTCTGCTGTAATGGAAGGTGAGATATCTGCCAACTGACATTCCAGCACTGACGGGACCACAGGTGCTGGTATGGATTTGGTCAGCACTTCCATGCTGGAACGGATAGGGTACAAAGCTGTATGGAGCCCTGTGCCAAGTTGGAGCCAGTGTGTTGGATAGTTCTTGACATTGGGAACCAACTAAAACACTTAGGTGCTGATCCCAAACCAAGCTTTCCCCTAAAATCTGAGTTGTGGCATTGAGCATCAAATCACAAGATACTTCTTCGTCATCAGAGGACTGGTGCTATTCTCATCCTTCCTGGCTGATCATAGAATCCCCACAGTGCAGAAAGAGGCCATTCGGCCTATCGAGCCTATTCCGACAACAGGCTCACCCAGGCCCTATCCCCACGTATTTACCCTGCTAGTCTCCTTGACACTAAGGAACAACTTAGCATGGCCAATAGCCTGCACACCTTTGGAGTGTGGAATGAAATCGCAGCATCCGGAGGAAATCCATGCAAGCATGAAAACACCACACAGATAGTCAGTCACCCGAGGCCGGAATTGAACCCGGGTCCTTGGTGCTATGAGGCAGCAGTGCTAACACTGTGCCACTGTGCTGCCCAGATTGATCAAGCAATTCTTGATATCTGAAAGCAGAAATGCGGAAGGGCAGGGTTTTTTTAAGGGGCGTCTGGACAAATTTTTAAGGGGCATCTGGACAAATAGATACGATAGTGAGTTTTAAGGGGCATCTGGACAAATACATGAATAGGATGGGAATAGAGGGATATGGTCCTCGAAAGGGTAGGTGTTTTAGTTCAGTCGGGCAGCATTGTCGGTGCAGGCTTGGAGGGCCGAAGGTCCTGTTCCTGTGCAGTAATTTTCTTTGTTGGGATGAATGAAATGGAGGGGTAGGAAGGAAAGAGGTCCATGGCTGCAACATCTACAGCTTTCATGAAATGGCAAAAAGCAGGATGAGGATGAGGTGAAAGTTAAGAAGTGGATAAGGCAGGAACATCCTGAATGAACAGTGAGCTCCATGATGTTGAACACCAGTTCCCCCAGAACACTACAATAATGGAAGCATGCCTGTCTCCACCAAATTGTACTCGGCTCCCTCCAATGCATCTTGTCATGCAAGGCAGAGGAAAATATGGCAATGATGGTGTTGCAATGTGTTTGGGTGATGTGCCTATCATGGCTGAATAGCTGGTGGTTTGTGGAGGCAGTAATAGGGGTTGTGAGGCTGACAGCATGGAAGGCATGTGAGTTGCAGTACTAAGTGTTAGGTCTGATTCCTGATTATTGATTGGTGAGTGATGGGGCTGTGGTATGTTGAGTAGTGAGAGAGATTGGTGATATGGTGGGTAGATGGTGTCATTTGTAATTGCATTCACTAATCTTGACCACCTGCATGAGGTCAGTGAATTTCTTCTGGCACTGCTGCCAGGGGTTCCGGGCCAGATTCTGGGACATTTTCTCTGGTCACTGCACATCATTGCCTTCTAAGGCTGTGCCTTGAAGACCTCCTAGTCCCCTGGGAAACTACTGCCTTTCCACTTCATGTATGAACATCTCGAGTACTGCATCAGAAAACCTGAGGGTTCTCTCTTTTTTTATTCATTTAAGGGATGTGGGCATCGTTGGCTGGGCCAGTATTTATTGCCCAACCCTAATTTCCTTTGAACTGAGTTTCAGAGGCATTTAAGAGTTAACCACATTGCTGTGGATCTGAAGTCACATGTAGACCAGACTAGATAAGGACGACAGATTTCCTTCCCTTAAGGACATTAGTGAACCAGATGGGTTTATCCAACAATCGACGATGGTTTGTTTCGTGGTCATCATTAAACTTAATTCCCGATGTTTATTGAATTCAAATTTCACCATCTGCCATGATGGGATTCAAACACAAGTCCCCAGAGCTTTTCCCTGGTTCTTTTGATTGCTAGCCCAGTGACAATATCACTGTGCCACTGCCTCCCCTTAAATTTTTTAATTTTCATGCATTTTTATCATAAAGTAAGCTATTTTCTTTTCCACGACTATTTTTTCTCACTATGATGATCTTGATTTGAAACAGACCAGAGCAATGAGTATGTAAACTTTCGTGGCTGTTTGTTAAACGTGCTATTAATAAATCACATTTAATTGTGCTTGACAAAAATTATAAAAAAACAGTACAAAACCTCTTTCACATTTTGCAACTATTAATTGAAAAAAAAATCAATTTGGTGTCTTTGCTAGTGGTTAATGCTGATGGATAAATAAAAGTGTTGGTATAGGAATTGACACACATGTTTTGTATCCCTTTAGATTAAGGATTGGTGGTACAATACAATGTACATAGTCAGCCCATGAGCTTGTATTAAGTCTTTGTAAAATAAAGTGAAGCTAGTTTTATACTTAAGTGTGGTGCACAGTATTACATGCAATGTCTTCAGGCTTGCTAACATAAAACAAATGTTTTGCCAAGAGCAGCATTCATTCTAAAGTTTCCCAATAACAGTAAGGAGCAGTCTAATAAAATCAAGTTACGATGCTAATACTTCCTACTTGTCTTCTCAAGCTGCTCTGCTGTTATCACTGTGACTACTTTCATTTCATTTTATATTCATGAAATTCTTGTGCATAATCGTGTGAAGTGGGCTTGATGGGTAAATGAAGCATGGTAAACTGGAGGCTTACAAATAAATTAAAATAAAACAAACCTATATTTGCATGGTCACGCATGTCCTGCAAATACATTATTACTTTTAGTTCCATAACAATGAGGAAACATTTATATATGA
This sequence comes from Mustelus asterias, assembly GCF_964213995.1. Classification (NCBI taxonomy): domain Eukaryota; kingdom Metazoa; phylum Chordata; class Chondrichthyes; order Carcharhiniformes; family Triakidae; genus Mustelus; species Mustelus asterias. Next base: position 30,410,440 of record NC_135806.1, read on the forward strand.
TAACTGATGTGTTAAAGTTGAAGCAAAATGATGAAATCTATGCAGATAAAATATTGATTTTAATGCATTTAGTCTTTGATAGAGGAGTATTGGAGTAAATGTGATTTTTGTAAACTAGAAACTGTTCAAATATAAAACAAGCTGGACTGGACAGATAACATTCTAGTTATGTGTGCTGACATGTAGTGTGAAGGGCATTTGGCCAAAAAGACTCCAGAAACAATTCTAAGCCATGTAGTTTGGCCAGGCAAGAAATGAGAGACACCCCTATAGGGGCCCACGTCACATCACTTGAACTTGGCATTAGCTCCGGTATATCTCCAGTCTATGATTGTACAATTAACAATTTTCATATTTGACTATCTGACATATTGCTTCCTTTTCATTCATTCAGATTCAAGAACAGCTCAAGGGATGGATTCTGGCACCTGAGAGGGAAGAGATTTAACAAAAAAGCTTCCATTTGTAATGTGCCATTTGTGTCCCCAGCATTTCCCAAAGCAGTTCCTGACCAACAAATTATATTTGAAATGCAATCAGAGTTTTATTGTGAGCAAATTCAGCAGTCATTTTGCACACAGGTAGCAAAATGGATTAATGGGCAATTAGTGTACTTTGTTGCTTGTTGATTGGGGGATGAGTGCCGGACAGGGCAATGAGTGAAACTATTCCTCTCCTTTTTAAAGCACACAGTGGCTGGAATTCTCTGGCCGTTCACACCCCGCCGCCGCTGCAAGCGAGAATGTAGAATTTGGCACTCAGCCAAATTTCTGTTCACTGCAGCGGAACAAGAAAATCCCGCTGGCATGAACGGCCAGAGAATTCCAGCCAGCATCTTTTCCATCCATCCGAAACAGGCAGATGTGACTTTGCTTTCGTGTTTTATCTGAAAACATGAAGCTACTACTTCATATCAGTAAAAGAAAAATAGAAAAACTATTTCAAAAAATAGTTGAAATTAAAATCAGAAATCCTATTTAGAAACCCTACGGTACAGAAGAGACCATTCGGCCCATCGAGCCTGCACCGACTCTGACAGAACATCTTACCCAGGCACTCTCCCCGACCCTATCCCCGTGGCCCCACACATTTCCCATAGCTAACCCATCTAAACCACACACCTTGGGACACCAAGGGGCAATTTAGCATGGGCAATCCACCTAACCTCCACATCTTTGGACTGTGGAAGGAAACTGGAGCATCCGGAGGAAACCTGGGGAGAACGTACAAACTCCACACAGTCTTTCACCCAAGGGCCAGAATTTAACCCAGGTCCCTGGCTCTGTGAAGTCGTAATGCTAACTACTGTGTCTGCCCTTGCCCATCAGTGTGTAATGCCACTGTTAGCTTTTAGTCAATGAGTGTAATTTGGTATTTTGTTTAAAAGCTATCAGTGGAGCACACAACACCAGAACACGCTTAGAGCAAATTTAGCAATTACCACAAAAGTGAAAATGTATGGCCTTCAATTGTTTCTCCGTCCACATCAATGAACCTATTAGGTAATATATTTTGGTTTTACTATCACTTTTATGTGAGAATAAATGTGTTGTCATAAAAGAATTAAAGAGTTGACAATATATTTGCTGCGGGTTTACAGCTAATATTTGAGCTGTCCACCTACACTCTACATTAATTAGTGGTTAATTGGAAAGGCTGAATGGGCTGGACCCCATTTCGCAAAAGAGAAGATTGAGAGGTGATTTGATAAAGATCTTTAAAATCATAAACATTTAATGGGGTTGATGTGTAAATCCTACTTTCTAAATTCACTATCTTTTCTTGAGTATCAAATGATGTTGAGAACCAGAGCCTGGTTTGAGATGCTCAAAAATTATCACAAACCACTGCTCAGAATTTACCTTCCATGGGTGAAATTTTCCCTTCCTTTTCTAAGTGCTGGACCAGGCAAGAAAAGTTATATGCAGCTCGCCAGCTGCACAGCCGACTTATTTGTCCATATTTTCCAGCACTTCATTAAAAAAAAAGTTGGAAATGTGTCTCACACATCACGTTGGTTGGACAGTGCCTTAGAGAGCCAGCAATGTCAGCTTGAATTTAAAAAAGTGAAATTAAAAAAAGATTTCCTCATGGAGATGGAGCCCCTACACCCCCACCCGCGTCTCGTACCTGACACTCTTCAGGGAACAGACCCCTACCCCGCCACATGGGACCTCGCATGGAAATAGGGATCTCCCCCACACACAGGGAACTGCCCGCACGGACCTCCCCAATGAAGTCCCCCCTCCCTGGCACTGTTTCCACTGATGTGGAGATGCCGGCGTTGGACTGGGGTAAGGAGCCTAACAACACCAGGTTAAAGTCCAACTTTAACCTGGTGTTGTTAGACTCCTTACTGTTTCCACTGGCATTGTCCATGGTACTACCCAGCCATGAGATTAAAGTGCCTTTACTGGTAGTTATTGCTGGAGCAGACTCGATAGCCGAAGGACATTTTTTGCGCTGTATGACTCTGTGACTAAAATACAGGGCAAGATTAAACAGAAAAAGAAAGCTTATGATGGTCACAAAAAATGCAACACTGCAGATAGCCTGGAGGAATATAGAAAGTATAGGCATCAAGTAAAAAAGCAAATAAGGAAATCAGAGAAGGCATGAAAGAATATTAGCAAGAAAGATTAGGGAAAACCCAAAGATGTTTTACCAGTATATAAAGAGCAAAAGGATAGTTAAATGAATAATTGGGACCTATGGGAGATGAAGATGGGAACTTGTGTGAAGATGCACATGATATGGGAAGGGTTTTAAATGATTTAAATGATGGGCAGCACGGTAGCACAATGGTTAGCACTGCTGCTTCACAGGTCCAGGGACCTGGGTTCGATTCCCGGCTTGGGTCACTGTCTGTGTGAAGTTTGCACATTCTCCTTGTGTCTGCGTGGGTATCCTCCAGGTGCTCCGGTTTCCACCCACAGTCCAAAGATGTGCGGGTTAGGTTGATTGGCCATGCTAAAATTGCCCCTTTGTGTCCTGGGATGTGTAGGTTAGAGGGATTAGTGGGTAAGATATGTAGGGATATGGGGGTAGGGCCTGGGTGGGATTGTGGTCGGTGCAGACTTGATGGGCCGAATGACCTCTTTCTGTACTGTAGGATTTCCATGATTTTTTTGCCTCCATATTCACAAAGCAAAAGGATGATGTGGATATAGTAATCCAGGGGAAGCAGTGTGAAATATTGGATAAAATAATCATAATGTGAGAGGAAGTGTTAGAGTAGTTGGAATTCTTGAAAGTGGAGAAGTCGCCAGGACCAGATGAATTGTTCCCTAAGCTATTGAATAAGTTCAGGGAGGAAATAGCCGATGCTCTGAGGATTATTTTCCAATCTTCCCTAGACACAGGTGAGGTGCTGGAGGACTGAAGGGGTACAAATGTAGTTCCGTTGCTTAAAAATGGTACAAAGGAATTGCCAAACAATAATAGGCCAGTTACTCTTACTGAGTAAATTGTTAGAATCAATCATGAGAGGTTGGATAAACTGTCACTCAAAAAGACATGGATAGTCAGGGATATTCAGCATGGCTTTGTTAAGGGAAGGTCATGCCTTATAAATTTAATTGAATTCTTTGAGAAAGTGACAAGGAGCACGATGAGGTTAATGCAGTAGATGTTGTCCACATGAATTTTAGGATGGCATTTAACAAGATCCCACATGGCAGATTGGTCAAAAGTGTAAAGTGTACCCAGGAGATACAGGGTAATGTGATGAATTGGATCCAAAGTTGGCTTTATAACAGGAAACAAATGTAAAGCTTTGGGTTGGGACCCTTTCTGTTTCTATTATATATTAACAGTTTGGACTTGAACATAGGGGGTATGATTGGGAAATTTGCAGATGACACAAAAATTGGCTGTCTAGTGGATAGCTGTAAGCTCCAAAAGTTTATAGATATGTTGGTGAAATGGGCATGGAAGTGGCAGAAGGAATTCAACTCTGATAAGTGTGAGGTAATGCATTTAGGGAGGTCATACAGTAAAAGGGAATACACAATAAATGAGAATATACTGAGAGGGGTAGATGAAGTGAAAGATCTTGGCATGTAAGTGCATAAGTCCCTAAAGGTGGCAGTACAGGTAGATGAGTTTGTCGAGAAGGCATATGGAATGTTCGCCTTCATTGTCAGAGGTATAGAATACAAAAGTAGAGTTATAATGATGAAATTGTTTATGACACCATAACTGGAGTACTGTGTGCAGTTCAGATCATCACATTACAGGAAGGATGTAATTGCTCAGCAGAGAATAGAGAGGAGGTTTACTAGAATGTTGCCAGGGCTGGAGAATTGTAGCCACGGGGATAGTTTGGAGAGGTTGGGGTTGTTTTCATTGGAGCTGAGAAGGCTAAGGGTGACATGATTGAGGTATATAAAATTGTGAGGGTGGAGATAGTGTAGACAGGAGAAACCTGCTTCCATTGGTTCAAAAACAAGATTTAAGCTAAGTGGCAGAAGGATTGGAGGGGACATGAGTAAAATTTATTTTACATAGAGGGTGTCTGGAATTCACTGTCTGAGTTGATGGTGAAGGCAGGGACCTCTGGGCCATGTGCAGGAAGATGGGATTAGAAAGGGTGTCTTTGAGTCGGCATGCACAAGATGGCCCGAATGTCCCTCTTTTGTGCTGTGTCATTTCTATGGTTCTATGAAACTGCGCAGCCATGTCCCTCTCTCCCCGAGGAATATATTTACCTGTGTATCCTCAATGGGTTCCCTTCACATGGTTCTCGTTTTTAAAAACCTGTTTTAATCCTCACCGATGTAACATTGGCAAGAGGGGAATTCTGAATGTGGGGAGGACAATGCAGTGGGGAAGCCCACTAATGATATTCAACTGTATTGAAATGAGATTCCTGACCTTCCTGGGCAGGAAACTTATTACGTCACTGTAGGGGAAAATCTGAAAATGAGATCTTGCCAGCAAGATTCTTGTTTTCCAATTCTCATGGGATTTTATGTCCATATTGCCATTTACCTTCATGATGAACTCGGACGCAACCACCCCACCCCATGAGCCCTGGGCTCCAAACCCTCCTACTGCTGATCTTTCCAGCTCCCAGCCCTGACCTCCGATCTCCTTTTCTTCAGATTCTGACCCCTGTTATCATCCCCTGCAGATCTGATTGTGATTCAGCTCCAGTTTCTTGTCTACTCCAATAGCCTTTGACTTTCTTGTCAATCAAGAATCTATCTAAGTCAGCTTTTAAAACGGTCAATTAATTACCCTGTCCCCGAGACACTCTGGGGAAGAGAATTCCACAGATAAAAGGTACTCTGAAAGAAAATAATTGGCCCACAACTTCCGATTAGCAGTGGAAGGCCATGGGCCACCTAAATAGAAGTTTTTTTGCCCACTCACCTGTGTTCAAAAATTGCCTTCCAACTCTCGATGGAGCAGCGGTCCTTGGCCTTCAGTGGGACAATCTCTGCACACCCCACAGCTGGGCAGAAGGATGCTAGCCATGCTCCTTATGAAAGGGCCAAGCTGGGAATGCCCACTGCGGTTTAGCTTTGAAACAGCAGTTTCAAAGTAATCAAAAGGATTTCCTAGGTATGTTGATTTTTTTTCCCTTTTTGCGCTATTTCTTTTAAGCAGTTAATCTGATCCGATGGGGACCTAATCAGGGCGGATGAGGCAGGTCGGGTGAATCCTGATTGCCTTCACACTTATTAGGGACCCTGATTTTTGGCCAATGTCCCATTCAACGTCATCAGGATTCTCACCAGTCGTCTGATGAGGCTGGAGAACCTACCCTCCGATTATCCTTAACTTCCTTATTTAGGCATGGATGATATATCCTTTCCTTAGAGTCCTTCTTTCTTGCTGGAATGTATCTTTTCTGAACGTTGCAAAATGGGGAAGAGAATTCCAGGTCCCGGGCAGATGGCGGAATTTGAATTCAATTAAAAAAATCTGGAATTAAGAATCTACTAATACCATGAAACCATTGTCAATTGTCGGAAAAACCCATCTGGTTCACTAATGCCCTTTAGGGAAGGAAATCTGCCGTCCTTACCTGGCCTGGCCTACATGTGACTCCAGAGCCACCCCAACATGGTTAACTCTCAGCTGCCCTTTGAAGTGGCCTAGGAAGTGACTCAGTTTCAAGATCAACTGGGGATGGGCAATAAATATTGGCCAGCCAGTGACGCCCATGTCCCACGGCTGTATAAGAAAAATTTACAATAGCTTTCTCTCTGGTTGGTGCCAAAACATGCTGCTCTAATAAATTGTCCTGAAAACACTCATGAACTTACCTTGGAGACTCCTTTTGCTAAACTGATTTGTCCAATCTATATATAGATGGGTGAGATCCTAAATTAATATTTCTCATCAGTATTTACTATTGAGAAAAGGATGGATGTTAGGGAACTTGGGGAAAAAAATAGTGATGTCTTGAGGAATGTACATATTACAGAGAAGGAGGTGCTGGAAGTCTTAAAGCGCATCAAGATAGATAAATCCCCGGGACCTGATGAAGTGTATCCCAGGACATTGTGGGAGGCTAGGGAGGAAATTGCGGGTCCCCTAGCCAAGCTATTTGAATCATCGATAGTCACAGGTGAGGTGCCTGAAGATTGGAGAGTGGTAAATGTTGTGCCTTTGTTTAAAAAGGGTTGCAGGGAAAAGCCTGGGAACTACAGGCCAGTGAGCTTCACATTTGTGGTGGGTAAGTTGTAGGAAGGAATTTTGAGAGACAGGATCTACAGGCATTTTAGAGACGCAAGGACTGATTAGGGACAGTCAGCATGGCTTTGTGAGTGGAAAATCATGTCTCACAAATTTGATTGAGTTTTTTGAAGGTAGATGAGGGCAGTGCAGTTGATGTTGTCTACATGGACTTTAGCAAGGCCTTTGACAAGGTACCACATGGTAGATTGTTGCATAAGGTTAAATATCACGGGATCCAGAGTGAGGTATCTAAATGGATACACAATTGGCTTCTTGACAGAAGCCAGAGGGTGGTTGTTTTTCAAACTGGAGGCCTGTGCCACGGTGTGCCTCAGGGATCAGTGCTGGGTCCACTGTTATTTGTCATTTATATTAATGATTTGGATGAGAATACAGGAGGCATAGTTAGTAAATTTGCAGATGACATCAAGATTGGTGGCATAGTGGACAGTGAAGAAAGTTATCTCCAATTGCAAAGGAATCTTGATCAATTGGGCCAGTGGGCTGATGAATGGCAAATGGAGTTTAATTTAGACAAATGCGAGGTGATGCATTTTGTTAGATTGAATCAGGGCAGGACTTACTCAGTTAATGGTAGGGCATTGGGGAGAATTACAGAACAAAGAGATCGAGGGGTACATGTTCATAGCTCCTTGAAAGTGGAGTCACAGGTGGACAGAGTGGTGAAGAAGACATTCGGCATGCTTGGTTTCATCGGTCAGAACATTGAACACAGGAGTTGGGGCTTCTTGTTGGAGTTGTTCAAGACATTGGTAAGGCCACACTTGGAATACTGTGTGCAGTTCTGGTCACCCTATTATAGAAAGGATATTATTAAACTAGAAAGAGTGCAGAAAATATTTACTAGGATGCTACCGGGGCTTGATGGGAGTTATAAGGAGAGGCAGGATAGACTAGGTCTTTTTTCTCTGGAGCCCTGGAGGCTGAGGGGTGATCTTATAGAGGTCTATAAAATAATGAGGGGCATAGATCAGCTCGATAGTCAATATCTTTTCCCAAAGGTAGGGGAGTCTAAAACTAGAGGGCATAGGTTTAAGGTGAGAGGGGAGAAATACAAAAGTGTCCAGAGGGGCAATTTTTTCACACAGAGGGTGGTGAGTGTCCGGAACAAGCTGCCAGAGGTAGTAGTAGAGACGGGTACAATTTTGTCTTTTAAAAAGCATTTAGATAGTTCCATGGATAAGATGGGTATAGAGCGATATGGGCCAAATGCGGGCAATTGGGATTCGCTTTGGGGTTTAAAAAAAAAGGTTGGCATGCATACGTTGGGCTGAAGGGCCTGTTTCCATGCTGTACAAAGAACAAAGATCAAAGAAAATTACAGCACAGGAACAGGCCCTTCAGCCCTCCAAGCCTGCACCGACCATGCTGCCCGACTTAACTAAAACCCCCTACCCTTCCGGGGACCATATCCCTCTATTCCCATCCTAGTCATGTACTTGTCACGACCGTACCTGCTTCCACTACCTCCCCCGGCAATGAGTTCCAAGTCCCCACTACTCTCTGTGTAAAAGATCTGCCTCATACATCTCCTTTAAACTTTGCCCCTTGCACCTTAAACCTATGCCCCCTAGTAACTGACTCTTCCACCCTGGGAAAAAGCTTCTAACTATCCAGCTTCTGACTATCTGTAAACTTTTGTGACTCTATGAGGACACTATATATAGGCCCTGATTTTACCGGTCGCCTGTCCCAAAATCAGGGCAAGCGAGGCTCGCAAAATGGCATTCTCCGTTGACCTCGGGCGCGATCTTACGAGCCTTGGGCGGGCGTGTCGATAAAATTCCAGCCATAGATTAAAATCACTTGTGACTATTACCAGACATTTCTTCATATCCCTATTATCTTTTCCTTTGTACTCCATCTTACAGTGATGGAAAATGTACCTGCATTTATAAACAAGATCATTTCAAGTTTTAAATGCAGTAGTAAACATATTAATTAAGGGCCCCCTTTCGGCTGACCTCTGTTTAGCTTTTAGTCTTTGGTAGGCCTGCTGTTTTATGAATCTGTCTGACTGAATTGACAGTCCACAAACCCTGCAAGAGCTGACTCAGTTCCCTTTCCTTCTGCTGCCCTGCAGTGTAAGTAAATCACTCGGAATAAATGCTCAAAGACAGAACCATGACAGTAGTCACAGCATAAGTGAAAAGGGCAACTTGCAAAGTTTCTATTGCAACATTGCTGGATAAATTAATTGCCCATTGTGTAAAATGTCATGGGCTTATAACTATGCCCTATGACTCTATGTTACAAAATATTAGATTAGTCCTGAAACCACAGGTCACTGCTGTGTTTGCAATCCGGAGAATAGGTCACTAATACTATCTTTAGCATCACAGGAATGTACAAACCACTGTCTACTAACTGCTTATTTTATATTTACATTTCACATTGATTTGTTTCTTGGCTTTTGAATAAAACTGCTTTGGCACATATGTGACAACAACATTTCAGTCTGAGCTTTAATATATGCAATTGTATGGCAAAGTATCCATTCAATATCTACTGATGCTGATTTCTACCCTCTTGTGAAATCTCTAATCTTTTGCAGCTATTAGATCTTCATTTATTGCTGAACTCTTGAGAATGCCTCCTTTTGTGTTGCTAGATTAATTATTTTCCTTTAGGCCTGTGGTTTTTATTTCCCAACGTTTCAACAAGATAAAGTGAGCAAGAGATTGCTGTGCACCTAACATCAGTGATACTGAACCACTCAGCTTAAATAAATGAGAAACGGATATTACAATTCTCCTCTCCGTCTGTAAAGATACATTTATCCTGAAACACTATATAGTGTTGCTCAGCTTTCTTCAACAAAGAAGATGGTTGCATTCTATTGATGAAGCTGGCTTTTTTGGTACGAACAAAATTATATGGAAAAGTCACATGATTTTTCAAGAAAAGCAACAACATCTTGGGGGCAATTTTGAACCTGCACTCTCTGTCTGTGGGAATGTGTGCTCAAATTCCTGAAAGTGTGATTCGCACCGACAAGGTTGCAAGTTCAGATCTTCCAGGCCCCTTGCTGGCAGAGTGGCGTGAATCACACCGCAGGAACCCAGGAAGCTCAATTGAATACATTAGTATGTTATTAGTGAGTACTGTCTCTGGGACTTCCCTCTTTCCCCCCCCCCGCCCCCCCACCACCGGATATTCAGCGGGGGCCAGCGTTGGGGAGGAGTGAGGGGGCTCAATGGGAGGTCTGAGGGGGGAGGCATCTGAGTAGGGTTTCTGAGAGGGAGGGAGGCTGAGTGGGGGGCATAGTATGTGGGCGTGTCACCCGTTATTTGTGGGTAGTGGGGAGGATGCCCCTCTTTGATGAGGGGTTGGTGGTGCTCCTCTAGTCAGTGGGGGGCAGGGGGCGGCACCATTTCATTGTTTGTGGGGGAGGAGGGCCAGTAACAAGTGCAGAGATTGGATCACCATTTAAAAATGGCGAAGCTGACCACTGGGTTGCCCGATATGAATAAACTAACACCTATCAACTGGGAGACTCTCACCTGATAGACACTGCTAATGCCAATGAGGAGAAAGATGCTGATTTTCTCGCCGGAAACAACACTCTGCCATTTTTTGGTAAGAATTCCTCCCTTATATTTGCAAAGTATTGATTATGTAGAACATCGCAGATGCACAAGTTACACAAAGAAAAATGGGCACAGAATGAAACTCTGGAGTACCTCACTGGCACCTCAGCAGCCATGGGAGAAAATCCTGCTCCAGAAACTTAAGTAACTGCATTAGAGTAGATAAATGCACAACCAGGAGAGAACAATGCATTGGTTTGAACCATGGACAAGGGGCAATAGAGAATAATGGGGTAGCTGACTGCCAAAGGCAGATGTGGGATGAAGGAGTAAAAATTAGACATGGTAACATCTGCTTTATAGACATAAAGCTGGTGCAAAGGGGCCATTTTGATGGATCAAGGCATATCTCAAATTCATCAATAGACCCAATATTGCATTGGCCTATTTTTCAAATGTTCCTGATGGCTGCCAAAATCAGGCATTAGACCAGTTATTATATGATTTGTTATTAGCTATCCCTAATCCACAACACCACTTCATGTAAGGACTTAACTCCATTCCCCCAGTTTCCCCACCTTCATCAAATCTGTTCTAATGTTGCAACCTTCTATGCCAGCACTTCTGAAATGTGTTCCTTTATCCTCAACTGAGGATTTCTCCCCCACCATGGTTGATTGGGGCCTCAGGCATGTCAATCCCATTTTCCAGTCTTCTGCTTTCACCTCTTCCCCCTCTGCTCCAGTACAATGTGAGCCCATCAACCTCTGTATTCAATGGATTATCCTTCACCTTTTCTGCCATCTCCAGCATGCTGCCACGACCAAACATCCTGTCCTTTCCCTTTCAGCATTCCAAAGAAAGTGTACTCTCTACAATACCTAGTCCACTTCTCAGTTACCTCCAACAGTCCCTCCCCTTTCTGTGGCACTTTCAATGTAAGTACAGGAGATGCAACATCTTCACTTTCAACTTATCTCTCTTCTCCATTCAAGGCCTTAAACACTCCTTCCAGATGAACCAACAAGTTGTCGAAATTTCTTTTAATTTGGTATACTGCATTCACTGTGCACGATGGGATCTACTTGATAATTGGATCTACTTGATAACACCCTATTTCCTTTGGTCTTGCACCACCAACTCTTTTGTCAAAACTCTCCTGTTTTCCATCCTATCACAGACCTTCCCTTTTGTACTTTTTCCCACCCTCTCCCCTTTCAATTGCTTCAGATCTATTACATGAAAGGTTATCAGCCCAAAACAGGGGCCGAGATTTTCCCACTGTGAGTTTTCCCGCAGCAGATGCGGCGAGACACTGATCATCAGCAGGATCTTCTGGTCCCGATAAAGTCTACAGGGTTTTGTATCGCTCGCTGGTCTCACTGCTGGGGAATCCATCATGGGGTTTGGTGGGATGGAAGATTCCGCATGTGGGAGGTCTGGAAAATCCTGCCCATTAACTCTTTTTTCCTGGCTGCGCATATTCCCAGACCTGCTGACAATTTCCAGCATTTCCTGGAGCTTCAAGGAACAGAACATTCCTCACAAAGTGTTGATTTCTTTTCCTCCAATTCAAGAGAATCCGAAGGTCGATGTTCTTCAATCTTCTCTCTTACATCAGTCTTTCATTGACAGAGGCCTGTGTCCTCCTAGTTCAGCAGTCCTGAAGTCTACACTCCAATTGTCAGCAGTCCTGCAAAGTTGCTATCCCATTTTGCTAATAATAATATCTTCCAAGGAAAAGGGGAATGTCCTCATGTCTCCCAAATGTCTTCCCTAAGGACTGAGAACATTGTGAGGGACTGAATCAAATGGAGCTACAGAAATGCAATGTGAAAAGCAATGAACTATGGTTTCATGTTGTTATGAAGTTGACAGAATACTTGGGGGAGCTGTGGTGTATAGGTTAATTGATATGCTCATAAGTGATATATTGGCCATGTACTAGAGTTGAGAGAGAAGAGAACACACTGTACTCACCTACTCTGTAAACTGTCTTATATGTAGCATTAATAAATTAGTTTCAACCACGTACCAGAGTAAGATTACAATCTGTCTGGGGAAGATAGGTTATGCATACTAGAAGCTAGAACTACACCAAGAGTGCACAAAGCCTAATGGGGACACAAAATATAAGATACATGAGTAATTTAGCTGGGGGCCATAATTTTCTATCTTCAAGCAACTACATATTTTCAGTTACTATGCCACAAATGCAAACATGTAAAATTGTGAATATTTTAAATGAAATGTAGGAATCATCAAATCACAAATTGTGCACCTTACGATTAAGAATGTTGGCCAGAAAGGATGAAGAGAAAAGCTGACAACATCTTGATTGTAATTATATGACTTGATTGTTTGTTTGGTTTCAATTCATTGTTTCCTTAATTTCTTGCCTGTATTTCTATGTGCTACAAAACTAGGGCGAGCCCACCATGCACATGTATAATGGCAATGTCTGAGTGCCACCTGTCTACACTAAAACGAACAAGTTGGCTTAACAAAGACAAACAATAAAGTTCACATTTAGATCTGGGCAGTTGTTAACCAATTTCATCTTCTTGTGTATAGTCTATCTATCATAAATCAACTATTCTCTCTGTAAAACATGCTTCTGACAACTCATTAAATGATGAAAGAAAAACTGATCAGAACATTTCAGTGCATAGGATTCACAACTTCCAATGAACTTAAACACTGTAACATTTAGTTTCAGTGAATATTCCAATTAAAGAGACCAATAAAGGAGAATTTTGAGTAAAATATTTTTTAAGAGATCAACTAATTTGGGACTTAAGACCATGACACACTGTAGTATTTGTCCCCTTTAAGGAGTAATTGGCCAAGCATGTCACATGACCCGGGTAACCAATCAGAGGAAGGGGTTCAGCCGAGCAAGTGCAGGCTGTTGTATCGGTTTGATCCTGGAAGCTGACTGGCAGCCATGTGGCTGCAAGACTCTATATTATTATAGTTATATGTAAACAAATATTATAGTTGTTATTTGCCTAACTGGTGAACAGGAATTATTGTATCTACCAAATGAGTTGCCCGAGCTCCCTGCACAGTAGCTCCAAGTGACCCCACTGAAGGAAACATCACACTCATAAAATTTCATTGAAATTGATAGTCCATCACAGATTTGGAACTAAAATGTTGAGAGCAAATTATGATTTTTTAAAATCTCCATTACTTGCTGCAGTCAAATTGATGCTGATCGCACATATATCAAACTCCTGTGGTCAGCCGGTAAGATGCACACGCCAGTAGCCATAGTGTGGACCAAAAACGCATGCGTAATTATGCTAGGCACCTTTGGCATCAATGGTATGTATGAACCTTCTTCTACATTTTTGAATTTTAATATTCTTTTTAAAATCTATCCTTGTGCTTTCTCCTACCTTCAATTCACTTCCTTTTAACAGTTTTTAAAAAAAAGTATTTATTCCCTATTTTTAAAATTATTTTTCTTGTGTGATTGGCCATGAATGGATGTGGAGGCTTTGGAGAGAGTACAGAAAAGGTTTACCAGGATGTTACCTGGTGTGGAGGGTATTAGCTATGAGGAGAGATTGAATAAACTGGGATTGTTCTCCCTGGAAAAACGAAGGCTGAGGGGCAACCTTTTAGAAGTTTATAAAATTATGAGGAGCATAGATAAGGTTGAACAGAAGGAAGCATTTTCCCAGGGCAGAAATGACAATTACAAGGGGGCACAAGTTCAAGATAAGGGGGGAAAGGTTCAATAGAGGTGTATGGGGGAAATATTTTACACAGAGTGGTGGAGGCCTGGAATGCACTGCCAAGTGAGGTGGTTGAGGCAGACATATTAGCGACATTTAAGACTTATCTGGATAGACACATGAACAGGTGGGGAATAGAGGGATTCAGGCGGTTGATCTAGATAGGACAAAGTGATCGGCGCAGGCTTGGTGAGTCGAAGGGCCTGTTCCTATGCTGTACTGTTCTTTGTTCTTTGAATATATTTGAAGAAAGAAGTAACAGTGTGTGGGATAATGATGAACCTGGACATGCTCTGATGCTGTTCGCCTCCAGTTCACTGCAGGACATTGTGGGAGGCTAGGGAGGAAATTGCGGGTCCCCTAGCAGAGATATTTGAATCATCGATAGTCACAGGTGAGGTGCCTGAAGATTGGAAAGTGGCAAATGTTGTGCCTCTGTTTAAAAATAGCTGCAGGGAAAAGCCTGGGAACAACAGGCTGGTGAGCCTCACATCTGTGATGGGTAAGTTGTTGGAAGGTATTTTGAGAGACAGGATCTCATAGAATCATAGAAACCCTACAGTACAGAAAGAGGCCATTCGGCCCATCGCGTCTGCACCGACCACAATCCCACCCAGGCCCTACCCACATATCCATCCACTAATCCCTCTAACCTACGCATCTCAGGAAACTAAGGGCAATTTTAGCATAGCCAATCAACCTAACCCGCACATCTTTGGACTGTGGGAGGAAACCGGAGCACCCGGAGAAAACCCACGCAGACACGAGGAGAATGTGCAAACTCCACACAGCCATTTAGAGATGCAAGGACTGATTAGGGACAGTCAGCAAGGCTTTGTGACAGGAAAATCATGTCTCACAAATTTGATTGAATTTTTTGAAGGGGTAACCAAAAAGGTAGATGAGGGCAGTGCAGTTGATGTTGTCTACATGGACTTTAGCAAGGCCTTTAACAAGGTACCGCATAGTAGGTTGTGGAATAAGGTTAAATCTCACGGGATCCAGGGTGACGTAGCTAAATGGACACAAAACTGGCTTGATGATAGAAGCCAGAGGGTGGTTGTAGAATTGTGACCAGCGGTGTGCCTCAGGGATCGGTGCTAGGTCCACTGTTATTTGTCATTTATATTAATGATTTGTATGAGAATATAAGAGGCATGGTTAGTAAGTTTGCAGATGACACCAAGATTGGTGGCATAGTGGACAGTGAAAAAGGTTATCTCCGATTGCAAAGGGATCTTGATCAATTGGGCCAGTGGGCTGACGAATGGCAGATGGGGTTTAATTTAGATAAATGCGAGGTGATGCATTTTGGTAGATTGCACTAGGGCAGGACTTACTCAGTTAATGTAGGGTGCTGGGGAGAATTACAAAACAAATAGATTTAGGAGTACAGATTCATAGCTCCTTGAAAGTGGAGTCACAGGTGGACAGAATGCTGAAAAAGGCATTCAGCATGCTTGGCTTCATTGGTCAGAACATTGAATACAGGAGTTGGGACATCTTGTTGAAGTTGTACAAGACATTGGTAAGGCCACACTTGGAATACAGTGTGCAATTCTGGTCACCCTATTATAGAAATGATATTATTAAACTAGAAAGAGTGCAGAAGAGATGCTACCGGGACTTGATGGTTTGAGTTATAAGGAGAGGCTTGATAGACTGGGACTTCTTTCTCTGGAGTGTCGGAGGCTGAGGGGTGATCTTATAGAGATCTATAAAATAATGTGGGGCATAAATCAGCTAGATAGTCAATATCTTTTCCCAAAGGTAGGGGAATCTAAAACTGGAGGGGATAGGTTTAAGGTGAGAGGGGAGAGATACAAAAGGGTCTAGAAGGGCAATTCTTTCACACAGAGGGTGGTGAATGTCTGAAACAAGCTGTCAGAGGTAGTAGTAGAGGCAGGTACAATTTTGTCTTTTAAAAAGTGTTTAGACAGTTACATGGGTAAGATGGGTATAGAGGGACATGGGCCAAATGCAGGCAAATGGCTCTAGCTTAGGGGTTAAAAAAAAGGGCGGCATGGACAAGTTGGGCCAAAGGGCCTGTTTTCATGCTGTAAACCTCTATGACTCTATGACTGCAGACGAATTTGCCATCATGAAAAAAGAAAAATCAAAGGGCAGCCATCCTCAACATGATTTCAGTTCAAGGCTGCAGGCAAGGAGTGTAGCTTCGAGAAGCCAAGGATAATAAGTTGCAAGCGAGGATTCAGATCTTGATTGAAAAATAAAACGTTTTTCACTCCTGTGCTTAGTTTGTCTATTTTAATATTTATCATTGCAATTTCACTCAACTAATTCCTTTATTTTCATGTACAACCATGCTTCCATATTTTCTCATTTCCTTGAATTATTATTTTTTTCTCATTCAAATGCAGCTGGCTTTTTTTTTCAATTGACTGAGGCCAAACACTTCTTATGTTATCTCTCTCTCTTCAGGTACTATGCCCAAAGAATGCATTGATGACCATGGACTATCATGTTAATCTTACTGTAGAGATGTGAATCATTCTTGTTGGTGGGACATTAATCCAATTTGTAAGGTTCTTTTAAAAAGATCATTCTTTGTCTACCTCAATTTCTTTTATGCAGAAAAGAAATTTCTTTCCCATGAGCAGTTGACTTTTTAAATCACGATTTCTTATAATGTACCCAGGAATATCCAACTGGCTCTTCCTGATCTTGGCCAGCAGAATTTCTTTGGTCTCAGATTTTACAAGCACCTCTTTACTGGTAAAATCTGCATTACTCACCACTGAAACCATAACATTGCAATCTCAGTTCTTTTCTGAATAAATTTAGTGTGCATCCAACACTTGCTTTCACAGGTCATAGAAAAAAATACTATTTGTTCATAGGATGAGGGCATCGCTGGCAAGCTAAGCATTTATTACCCATCTCTAATTGTTCTTGAGCAAGCAGTAATATGCTGCCTTCAACTCCTGCCATCCATGTGGTGCAGGAACACCAATAGTGTTGTGAGGAGAGATGTCCTAAGATTTTGATCCAGTGACTGTGAAGGAGCAACAATATGGTTCCAAGTCAGGATGGTGGGTGGCTTGGAGGAGAACTTGTAGGTACTAGTGTCCCCTTGTTGTGATGTAGCATTCCAGGATTCTCAGCTTTGTTTTTATGTTTTGAGTTGACCATAATTGTTTTCATTTTTTGAAATGTATCTTTGGCCATTCCAATCCTTTGTCTTATTTCTTGGTTGCACTTTCCCCCCAGTGTTAATATATTTCATGGGTAATAAAATATGAATATTTGTTTGATCATTTCATTCTTCACTGTGTCCTTACATTCTGGTATGATTTGCATTTTGGACACTACTGGACCATTTGGTTTCTTACAATTTTGCCCTATCTTACTGTTTGATCTAAAATCTTTTACAGTTTTTCTTGAGTAGACAATAAGAACTGTGTCACCGTATCTTGTATTATTAAAGTTATAACCTCCAACTAATAATCCAAGAAAGTCTTCAATCTCTCTAAGAATATTTTCTCTATAAATTTGAATAAATCTAGGGAGAAAACACACCACTGTCTGAACCTTCCTTTAATCTTCACATAAGTGTTACAATCATTCAATTTTTATGACCACTGTTTGTTCTCAATAAATATTTCTTATAATTTTTCCATCAACATGGAATATATTTATCAGTTCCTTATGTTTCACATTATCAAATGTGATGTGAAATACTTTGGATGTTGGAAATTTGAAATAAAAACAGCAAGTGTTGGAAACAGCCTACGGATCAGGCAGCAGGTGTGGAACTCATCTGAACTGGAAAAAAATGGAGATGTGATACATTTTAAGCAAGTACAGAGACGATGAAAAGGGAAAGGGAGGAAAGAACAAAAGGGAAGTTGTGTAGAATCATAGAATCCCTACAGTGCAGAAAGAGGCCATTTGGCCCAGCAAGTCTGCACTAACTCTCTGATAGAGTGTCCTACCCTCTCCCTCGCCCTATCCCCATAACCCCGCACATTCACCATGGTTAATCCATCTAACCTAGACATCTTGGGACGCTAAGGGGCAATTTAGAAACCATAGGAACCATAGGAACCCTACAGTGCAGAAGGAGGCCATTCGGCCCATCGAGTCTGCACCGACCACAATCCCACCCAGGCCCTACCCCCACATATTTACCCGCTAATCCCTCTAACTTACGCAACTAAGGATTCTAAGGGGCAATTTTTAAACTGGCCAATCAACCTAACCCGCACATCTTTGGACTGTGGGAGGAAACCGGAGCACCCGGAGGAAACCCACGCAGACACGAGGAGAATGTGCAAACTCCACACAGTCAGTGACCCAAGCCGGGAATCGAACCCGGGACCCTGGAGCTGTGAAGCAGCAGTGCTAACCACTGTGCTACCGTGCCACCCTTATTTAACATGGCCAATCCACCTAACCTTCACATCTTTGGACTGTGGGAGGAAACCAGAGCACCTGGAGGAAACCCATGCAGACACGGGGAGAATGTGCAAATTCCATACAGACAGTATTGAAGAACAGAATTGAACCTGGGTCCATTGCGCTTGAAGTAGCACTGCAAACCACTGTGCCACCGTGCTTTCCCTAGATAGAATGAAGTGATTAAATGATAAAATAGATTATGGTGTAAGGTAAAAGAGGATGGGGCGGCACGATGACACAATGGTTAGCACTGCTGCCTCACAGCGCCAGGGACACGAGTCGATTCCTGGCTTGGGTTACTGTCTGTGCTGTGTTTGCACGTTCTCCCCATGTTTGCGTGGGTTTCGTCAGGGTGCTCTTGTTTCCTCCCACAGTCTGAAAGATGAGCTGGTTAGGTGCATTGGCCATGCTAAATTCTCCCTCAGTGTCCCTGAACATGCACCGGAGTGTAGCGACTCGTGGATTCTTACAGTAACTTCTTGCAGTGTTAATGTAATGTATGACACTAAGAAATAAACTAAACTAATAAACTAAACTCGTGGGACATACATAGAACATAGAACATAGAACAGTACAGCACAGAACGGGCCCTTCAGCCCACGATGTTGTGCCGAGCTTTATCTGAAACCAAGATCAAGCTATCCCACTCCCTATCATCCTGGTGTGCTCCATGTGCCTATCCAATAACCGCTTAAATGTTCCTCAAGTGTCTGACTCCACTATCACTGCAGGCAGTCCATTCCACACCCCAACCACTCTCTGCATAAAGAACCTCCCTCTGATATCCTTCCTGTATGTCCCACCACGAAACCTATAGTTATGCCCCCTTGTAATAGCTCCATCCACCCGAGGAAATAGTCTTTGAACGTTCACTCTATCTATCCCCTTCATCATTTTATAAACCTCTATTAAGTCTCCCCTCAGCCTCCTCCGCTCCAGAGAGAACAGTCCTAGCTCCCTCAACCTTTCCTCATAAGACCTACCCTCCAAACCAGGCAGCATCCTGGTAAATCTCCTCTGCACTCTTTCCAGCGCTTCCACATCCTTCTTACAGTGAGGTGACCAGAACTGCACACAATATTCCAAATGTGGTCTCACCAAGGTCCTGTACAGTTGCAGCATAACCCCACGGCTCTTAAACTCCAACCCCCTGTTAATAAAAGCTAACACACTATAGGCCTTCTTCACAGCTCTATCCACTTGAGTGGCAACCTTTAGAGATCTGTGGATATGAACCTCAAGATCTCTCTGTTCCTTCACAGTCTTCAGAACCCTACCTTTGACCCTGTAATCCACATTTAAATTAGTCCTACCAAAATGAATCACCTCACATTTATCAGGGTTAAACTCCATTTGCCATTTTTCAGCCCAGCTTTGCATCCTATCTATGTCTCTTTGCAGCCTACAACAGCCCTCCACCTCATCCACTACTCCACCAATCTTGGTGTCATCAGCAAATTTACTGATCCACCCTTCAGCCCCCTCCTCTAAGTCATTAATAAAAATCACAAAGAGCAGAGGACCAAGCACTGATCCCTGTGGCACTCCGCTAGCAACCTGCCTCCAATCCGAAAATTTTCCATCCACCACCACCCTCTGTCTTCGATCAAACAGCCAGTTACCTATCCAATCGGCCAACTTTCCCTCTATCCCACACCTCCTCACTTTCATCATAAGCCGACCATGGGGGACCTTATCAAACGCCTTACTAAAATCCATGTATATGACATCAACTGCCCTACCTTCATCAACACACTTGGTTACCTCCTCAAAAAATTCTATCAAATTTGTGAGGCACGACTTGCCCTTCACGAATCCGTGCTGACTATCCCGGATTAATCCGCATCTTTCTAAATGGTCGTAAATCCCATCTCTAAGGACCTTTTCCATCAATTTACCAACCACCGAAGTAAGACTAACTGGTCTATAATTACCAGGGTCATTTCTATTCCCTTTCTTAAACAGAGGAACAACATTCACCATTCTCCAGTCCTCTGGCACCATCCCCGTGGACAGCGAGGACCCAAAGATCAAAGCCAAAGGCTCTGCAATCTCATCCCTTGCCTCCCAAAGAATCCTAGGAAACATTTCATCAGGCCCAGGGGACTTATTGCCCTTCAGTTTATTCAAAACTGCCAGGACATCCTCCCTCCGAACATCTATTTCCTCCAGCCTATCAGCCTGTAACACCTTCTCTTCCTCAAAAACATGGCCCCTCTCCTTGGTGAACACTGAAGAAAAGTATTCATTCATCACCTCGCCTATCTCTACTGACTCCATACACAAGTTCCCACTACTGCCCTTGACCAGCCCTAACCTCACCCTGGTCATTCTTTTATTCCTCACATATGAGTAAAAAGCCTTGGGGTTTTCCTTGATCCGACCCGCCAAGGACTTCTCGTGTCCCCTCCTAGCTCTCCTAAGCCCCTTTTTCAGCTCGTTCCTTGCTAACTTGTAACCCTCAATCGAGCCATCTGAACCTTGTTTCCTCATCCCTACATAAGCTTCCCTCTTCCTTTTCACAAGACATTCCACCTCTTTCGTGAACCATGGTTCCCTCACTCGGCCATTTCCTCCCTGCCTGACAGGGACATACCTATCAAGGACATCCAGTATTTGTTCCTTGAAAAAGTTCCACTTTTCATTCGTTCCTTTCTCTGACAGTTTCTGTTCCCAACTTCTGCCCCCTAATTCTTGCCTAATCGCATCATAATTACCTCTCCCCCAATTGTAAACCTTGCCCTGCCGTACAGCCCTATCCCTCTCCATTGCAATAACAAAAGACACCGAATTGTGGTCACCATCTCCAAAGTGCTCTCCCACAACCAAATCTAACACTTGGCCCGATTCATTTCCCAGTACCAAATCCAATGTGGCCTCACCTCTTGTCGGCCTATCCACATATTGTGTCAGGAATACAAAGAAACAAAAGATGAATCCAAAGGATTCAGAGGATTAGAGAGGCAAAGACTGATTAGGGACAGCCAGCATAGCTTTATGAATGGAAAACCATGTCCCACAAATTTGATTAAAATCTTTGAAGGGGTAACCAAGAAGGTCGATGAGGGCAGCACAGTCAACATTGTCTACATGGACTTGAGCAAGGCTTTTGACAAGGTATTGCATGGTAGATTGTTGCATAAGGTTAAATCTTACAAGATCCAGGGTGAGGTAGCCAGATGGATACAAAATTAGCTTGACGACAGATGACAGAGGGTAGTTACTAAGGGTTGTTTTTCAAACTGGAAGCCTGTGACCAGCAGTGTGCCTCAGGGATCAGTGTTGGTCCACTGTTATTTGTCATTTATACTAATGATTTGGATGAGAGTTCAGGAGGCATAGTACAAAGAACAAAGAACAATACAGCACAGGAACAGGCCCTTCGGCCCTCCAAGCCTGCACCAATCACGTTTACCTATCTAGACCAACCGCTTATATCCCTCTATTCTCCATTTGTTCATATGCCTATCAAGATAAGTCTTAAATGTCGCTAACGTAACTGCCTCAACCACCTCACTTGGCAGTGCATTCCAAGCCCCCACCACCCTCTGTGTAAAGAACTTTCTCCACACGTCTCCACTGAAACTTTCCCCCCTTATCTTGAACTTGTGCCCCCTTGTAATTGTCATTTCTGCCCTGGGAAAAAGCTCCCAACTGTTCGCCCTATCTATACCTCTCATAATTTATAAACTTCTACCAGGTCGCCCCTCAGCCTTCGTCTTTCCAGGGGGAACAATCCCAGTTTATTCAATCTCTCCTAATAGCTAATACCCTCCTTACCAGGCAACATCCTGGTAAATCTTTTCTGTACTCTCTCCAAAGCCGCCACGTCCTTCTGGTAGTGTGGTGACCAGAATTAGACACAATATTCCAAATGTGGCCTAATCAATGTTTTATACAACTGTAGCATAATTTGCCAATCTTTATATACGATGCCCCACCCGGTGAAGACAAACATGCCATATGATTTCTTCACCATCTTTTCAATCTGTGTTGTCACTTTTAAGGATCTACGGACCTGTACTGTGTGTCTATGCTCTTGATGGTTCTGCCATTTATTTTATATCTCCCACCTGTATTGGATCTACCAAAATGCATCGCATTTATCTGGATTAAATTCCATGTGCCATTTCTCCACCCAATTTTCCAGCCTATCTATATCCTGCTGTATTCTCTGACGATCTTCATCACCATCTGCAACTCCGCCAATCTTAGTATCATCCGCAAACTTGCTAACCAGACCAGCTATGTTTTCTTCCAAATCACTTTTATATCTTACAAACAGCAGAGGTCCCAGCATTGATCTCTCCTGAACACAACTAGCATATTTAGTAAGTTTGCAGATGACACCAAGATTGGTGGCATGGTAGACAGTGAAGAAGGTTAACTAGGATTGCAATGAGATCTTGTTCAATTGGGCCAGTGGGCTGATGAATGGCAGATGGAGTTCAATTTAGATAAATGCGAAGTGATGCATTTTTGTTGATTGAACCAGGGCAGGACTTATTCAGTTAATAGTAGGGCATTGGGGAGAGTTATAGAACAAAGAGATCTCGGGATAAGGGTTCATAACTCCTTGAAAGTGGAGTCACAGGTGGACAGGGTGGTGAAGATGGCATTCGGCATGCTTGGTTTCATTGGTCAGAACATTGAATTCAGGAGTTGGACGTCTTGTTGAAATTGTACAAGACTTTGTTAAGGCCACACTGTGTACAGTTCTGGTCACCCTATTATAGAAAGGATATTATTAAACTAGAAAGAGTGCAGAAAAGATTTACAAGGATGCTACTGGGACTTGATGAGTTATAAGGAGAGGCTGAATAGACTGGGACTTTTTTCCCTGGAGTGTAGGAGGCTTAGAGGTGATCTTATAGAGGTCTATAAAATAATGAGGGGCATAGATAAGATAGATAGATAGTCAACATCTTTTCCCGAAGGTAGGGGAATCGCAAACTTGAGGGCATAGTGTTAAGGGGAGAGGGCAGGGATACAAAAGGTTCCAGAGGAGCAATTTTTTCACACAGAGGGTGGTGAGTGTCTAGAGCAAGCTGCCAGAGGTAGCAATAGAGGCGGGTACCATTTTGTCTTTTAAAAAGCACTCAGACAGTTACATGGGTAAGATGGGTATAGAGTGATATGGGCCAAACGCGGGCAATTGGGAATAGCTTAGTGGTAAAAACCGGGCAGCATGGGCGAGTTGGGATGAAGGGCCTGTTTCCATCCTCTAAACCTCTGTGACTCGAGGAGGTGTAAATGGGAAATATTATAATTTTCCAAATAAATGCATATTCAAATATAATAAACACTTCATTTTTCATTCGTGAAATGTCAGATTTGCCTGATTGTCATGCATAATAGACACCGAGGGGACGATTCTCCCATCCCGACCATACTGGAAATTGACGGGAACAGCAGGTAAGTAATTCTAATCTTATTTTAATCTTATTTTGATGTTATTTGAATGTCATTATCGGGTCCGGGACTGAATTCTCCGGGCCCAATAGCATCTCCCACCCCACCAGTACAATTTCACTGTGGCAGCGTTTAGAGTAGCTCCTCACTTTTGGGGAACTAACGGGAGACCCTGCTGGAGTGAAGGAGGAGCAATTGTGGCCCCCAGGGGGTCGGGAATTGGGAGGTAGTGCTCCCTGGGCATGGACACCCTGCCAATGCCAGCCTGTGTTCCCTGGAACTGCCCAAGAGGCAAAGTGCCCATGACCAAGGGGCACCTTGGCACTGCCCATTGGGCATTGGGCAGTGCCAAGGCTGCAGGCCTCAGGGAGCAAGGCCTAGGGGGCGATCGGTGGGGTGGGGAAGCATTCGACATTTGGATCCGGTCGGGGCAGGAGGGAGGCCAATGATTAGGGCGGGCTGAGGGGGTTGTCTGCTGGGGGGGTTTGTCTCCAGTGGGAGGGGGTGATGCGCGACAATCAAGCACGAGGTACAAGGCTTCAGCGATTGAAGGCTTTTATTGACAAACAATGGAACTATCTAAACACGAGTACACCATTCCAGACTGGAGGGGTCCCGCCTGAGCAGAGGGTCTTATACCTCTGCCCAGGAGGCGGGGCCCGACCGGGATGTGCCATAACAGCATCCACCACAGGTATATTAATCCCACAGTGTAAACACCCTAACCCAACAACAACATTATAACAACCCCACAGTGTCAACACCCTAACCCAACAGTAACATTGGAATAACCCCACAGTGGTAACCAACGATGGTTCACCACATTCACCCCTCCTTTGAAAACAAAGGCCGGCGGGGTGCGAAAACAGTTTACAAATATACAAAAAAATCTACAAGTCCAGACGGTCTGGAGGACCGCACCGTCGCTGTGATCTCCTCAACACCGGTTGCGACACCGGAGCAGGTGCTTGTGGTGGCGTTCTCTCCAAAACGGCGTCCGGCTGTCCCCTCGAGGACTCCCGGGCCGGTTGACCCTGGTGAAGCGGTGGTGCAGGGGATCCCGGTACCTTCTGTGGTGGCGCCGATCTCCGAGTCTCAGGCAAGCTGTACATGGGAGTATAACTGTTATGCACTGGTCCCGGTGCTGACCGCGCCACGTCCGGGGAAGAAAGAAGTGATAGGGGATTCGTGACAGGGGGTATAGGAGCGACAGGAGTTGCTACGTCCCCTGCGGGCGCTAGGTCTCGAATCGAGACCGTGTCCTCTCGCCCGTCAGGATATGCCACATAGGCATACTGAGGGTTGGCGTGGAGGAGTTGGACCGGTTCGACCAAGGGGTCGGACTTGTGGGCCCTCACATGTCGCCGCAGAAGGACGGGTCCTGGGTACGTCAACCAGGCTGGTAAGGAGATCCCCGAGGACGACTTCCGAGGGAATGAGAACATCCTCTCGTGGGGAGTAGCATTGGTTGCCGTACACAGGAGGGAGCAAATGGAATGAAGCGCATTTGGAAGGACCTCCTGCCAACGGGAGACTGGAAGGCCCCTGGACTTCAGTGCCAATAGGACAGCCTTCCAGACTGTAGCATTCTCTCTCTCCACCTGTCCGTTACCCCTAGGGTTGTAGCTCGTGGTTCTACTAGAGGCAATCCCGTATGAGAGCAGGAATTGCCTCAAGTCGTTACTCATGAACGACGAGCCCCTGTCGCTATGTATGTAGCAGGGGTACCCGAACAGGGTAAAAAAATCACTGAATGCCTTAATCACTGTGGCAGTCGACGTGTCCGCACAGGGAACAACAAACGGGAACTGGGAGTATTCATCTATGATATTGAGAAAATACACATTCCGGTCCGTTGAGGGAAGGGGGCCCTTAAAATCCACACTCAGCCTCTCGAAGGGGCGAGTGGCCTTGACCAATTGTGCCCGGTCAGGTCGATAAAAGTGCGGTTTGCATTCCGCGCAAATCCGACAGCTTCTCGTTACAGACCTGACATCCTCCACCGAGTAGGGCAGGTTACGGGCTTTTATGAAGTGGTAGAGCCGAGTGACCCCAGGATGGCACAGGTCATTATGGAGGGCGTTCAAGCGGTCCTCCTGCATGATAGCGCATGTTCCGCGCGAGAGGGCATCCGAGGGCTCATTGAGTTTCCCTGGACGATACATAATATCGTAATTATAGGTGGAGAGCTCAATTCTCCACCGCAAGATCTTATCATTCTTGATCTTGCCCCTCTGCGTATTACTGAACATAAACGCCACGGATCGTTGATCCGTGATCAGGGTGAACCGCTTCCCCGCCAGGTAATGGCGCCAGTGTCTGATGGCCTCCACAATAGCCTGAGCCTCCTTCTCCACCGCTGAATGCCGAATTTCGGGACCTTGAAGGGTGCGGGAAAAAAACGCGACGGGCCTGCCTGCCTGGTTCAGTGTGGCGGCCAGGGCAAAATCCGATGCATCACTTTCCACCTGAAAAGGGATGGATTCATCCACCGCATGCATCGTGGCTTTCGCAATGTCACTTTTCAAAGCCTTGAAGGCCAATTGGGCCTCCAGCGTGAGTGGGAAAGTCGTGGACTTGATGAGCGGACGGGCTTTGTCTGCGTAGTTGGGGACCCACTGCGCATAATAAGAAAAAAAGCCGAGGCATCTCCTCAGTGCTTTTGCGCTAGCGGGCAAGGGAAGTTCAGTAAGGGGGCGCATACGGTCTGGATCAGGGCCGATGACCCCGTTTTCCACCACGTATCCCAGGATAGCTAACCTGCGCGTACGGAATACACACTTCTCCCTGTTATAGGTCAGATTCAGGCGAGACGCAGTGCGCAGAAAGTTCTGGAGGTTTGTGTCATGGTCCTGCTGGTCATGGCCGCAGATGGTGACGTTATCCAGGTACGGGAAGGTAGCCCGCAACCCGTTCTGGTCCACCATTCGGTCCATAGCACGCTGGAAGACCGAGACCCCATTGGTGACACCAAATGGAACCCTAAGAAACTGATACAGACGACCATCCGCCTCAAAAGCCGTATATTGTCGGTCCTCTGGGCGGATGGGGAGTTGGTGGTAGGCGGACTTAAGGTCTATGGTGGAGAACACCCGGTACTGCGCAATCTGATTGACCATATCAGATATGCGCGGGAGAGGATACGCATCCAGCTGCGTATAACGGTTAATGGTCTGACTGTAGTCAATGACCATCCGGGGTTTGTTCCCGCTTTTAACCACCACGACCTGCGCTCTCCACGGACTAGCACTGGGCTGTATGATCCCTTCTTTGAGGAGCCGCTGAACCTCAGATCGAATGAAGATCTGGTCTTCAGCGCTGTAACGCCTACTTTTAGTAGCGATGGGCTTGCAGCCTGGTACCAGATTCTTAAATAAAGAGGGTGTGGTGATCTTTAGTGTGGAAAGGTTGCATGCGGGGCACTTTGGACAATTTGGAGGCTGCGGCTGATTCCCTACTGCCAGCGAAGGGAGTGGCCCACCGCACTGTAGGATCACACTCTTCATGTGGACCATAAAGTTTAGTCCGAGGAGAATTGGCGCGCAAAGGTGCGGCAACACAAGGAGCCTGTATCGCTCGTAAATTGTGCCCTGCACCTCCAGGGTTACCATACAACATCCTTGGATCGGTACAGACCGGGACCGTGATGCCATAGAAATTGTCTGTTTGGCAGGTAGAACCCGGAGTCCACACCTCTTTGCAGTGTCAGGGTGAATAAAACTCTCGGTGCTCCCACTGTCAAACAGACAATACACAGTACGACCATTTACCTTGATGTTCATCATCGAACAGTCAAGCCTGTGATGCTTTGTCTGGTCCAGAGAGATCGACGCCACCGTTGGCCCTTGGACGTCACTGCAGGCAGCCGAGGTTGATACTGAGGACCCCTGCTGGTCGCTCCTGGTCGTCATCGACCACGATGGCCGCCCCCATGAATCGCACGTGGGTGAGGGCGCCAAGCGTAGCGACTCCTGGTGGTCATCTTCCTCCTCCGCCAGCCACGATGGCGTCGTCCTGGATTCGCACGTGGTCGGACCTCGTGGATACTGCGACGCCGAAGGAGATTGTCTCCGCTCTGGAGGGTCACAGGCTGCACTGCCGTTCTTGGGCTTCGATCTGCAGACTTTCGCGTAGTGCCCCTTTTTACCGCACTGACTGCAGATCACCGTTTTAGCTGGACACTGTTGCCGCGGATGCTTGGCTCCTCCGCAAAAATAGCACCGCTGGCCGCCTGGAGCTGCCGCCGTCGTCGGGTCGATATGGGAGCGCGAGCCCGTGGGGCGAGGAGGGATTTGTGCTTGCTCCTGCCACGTTGTCTCCACGTGGTCTTCGGGGTACAGAGCCAAGCTTTTCGACGCTGCCTCCAGCATCTCAGCCATCTCCATCGCTTGGGTCAGGTTGAGGTTCCCTTTCTCCAATAGCTTAAGCCGGATGTACGAGGACCCTACCCCTGCTACAAACGCATCGCGGGCGAGGTCGTACATGTACTGCTCAGCCGACACAGCTTTGCAGTCGCAGCCCCTGGCAAGCTGCAAGAGCTCATTGGCGTAGTCCTCCATGGTTTCGCCCGACTGCCGACGTCGTGTAGCGAGGAGGTAACGAGCGTGAATCTCGTTGGGTGGTCTCGTGT
The DNA here is from genome assembly GCF_964213995.1 of Mustelus asterias. NCBI lineage: Eukaryota > Metazoa > Chordata > Chondrichthyes > Carcharhiniformes > Triakidae > Mustelus > Mustelus asterias. Next base: position 30,438,891 of record NC_135806.1, read on the forward strand.
ATCGTTTTTTCAAGAGCTCGATGGCCCTCGGGTAAGTGGTGGCCGCACGAATCGCGAGATAGACCGTGTCGCTTACCCTCGCGTGGAGGACCTGGAGTCTGTCGTCGTCCGTAGTAACTGCTGCAGAGGCCGCCAGGTAGTCCTCGAAACACTTCAGCCAGTGGTCGAAGGTGTTAGAGGCACCGACCGCACGTGGGTCCAGCGTCAGACGCTCTGGTTTCAGCATTTGCTCCATACTCTCTTTACTGTCGAGAGTTTTGTGTTTGTCAATAAAATTGATGCGCGACAATCAAGCACGAGGTACAAGGCTTCAGCGATTGAAGGCTTTTATTGACAAACAATGGAACTATCTAAACACGAGTACACCATTCCAGACTGGAGGGGTCCCGCCTGAGCAGAGGGTCTTATACCTCTCCCCAGGAGGCGGGGCCCGACCGGGATGTGCCATAACAGCATCCACCACAGGTATATTAATCCCACAGTGTCAACACCCTAACCCAACAGTAACATTGGAATAACCCCACAGTGGTAACCAACGATGGTTCACCACAGGGGATATGCCGGGGTGGGGTGGGTCTGCTTCCCATTTGGGGGGGTCTGCCAGGGTGCAGGAGGGGGATGGGAGGATCGTCACTGCTGTGCGAGGGGGCAGGCTGGAGATTGGGGCACTCCAGGACTGGGTGCGGGGGTCGGGGCTGGCCCGGGAATGGACCAGCAGGCTGCGATCGGGCCATGGGGGGTGGCTGGAGGGGCAGAACAGCAAGGGTCCTGGGCAATCAAGCTGGCCAACAAACTCAGGCTGACAGTTCGGGGCCACTGCACATGCACAGAGGCTCAGAACTGTCAGATTCCGGCGTGAATAGGTCCCACCCCCAAGCTTTTAATGATATTCACAATTGTGACCTCTGCATTGCACAGAGTGAGGGAGATTCAAGTCTGAACTCCCACTGAAAAAACTATTATGATTTACACTAGTTTTCCCACGAATTCAGCACTCAGAACTTTTTTGGGAGAATCGCCCCCTAGACTTTTGCAGAACTGTGGTCAAAGAGACACTTCATTGCTAAATGTAGTGAACAAAACTAGGACACCTGTCACACAGTCTAGTCAAGCAACAGGCTAACATAGTCATACTCATGGAATCAAACTTTACAGATAATGTCACAGGCACCACCATCACCGTCCCTCCATATGACTTGTCCCACCAGCAAGACAGACCCATCAGACATGATGGCAAAGTGTTTTACAGATAGGAGTAGTTTATAGGCTTCCTAACAGTTGTTATACCATTTTACAGAACATTACAAGCATACAAATTAGTAACAGGAGTAATCCACTCAGCCTGTCGAATCTGCTTGTTACCATAACAGGACGGGTTCCCATTGAGGGCAGCATTAACTTGTCCATGCTGTGCGAAGAGCCATGTTAACACCTGCACAGCTCCCTTGCTTGGAGCAGCAGCTCTGAGACCTGCTGCTTGTTTGTGTTAGTGGGGTTACTGGGATGGAATATCAGCACTCAGCCAGAGAGCCTGTGTTGCTGATAGATGAAAGGGTGCCTTGGCGGCAGCACAGTGATTGGTGTCTGCACTCATAAGCAACCCTCTTGGGATTCACTTAGCAGGCAAGAGAACGCACTCAACACCAAGCCCCGGCCAGCGCCAACCTCCAAGCTCTGCATCCCCATGACCGGCATGAGCTGTGGAGAGATTTGTAAGAGTATCCCCAGAGTGCATTCGCCTGAGTTACTGGATTGTTCAGTGACATTTCCACCTATGTTATCATATCCCCTGTTGTCTGAAGAGAATCATTTCGTTAATGGCCCGCTCGCTAGTAAGAGTCATGTTGTCTCTATTCTGCGCTGCCTGGTGTGACAACTACAATTGAACGGCCATAGCAAATCAAACGCTGTCTACTGGGTGGCTGGCGCTGTCTGTGGACCATGTGGCTTATACCAGTCAATTACACACACATATACAGCATATATTCAATTAAAGCCGTACCACTGCAAGAAACTTGATAGACCAAATTATTGAAATGTGAAACATCATTTCCACTGTCTGTGCCACTCTGGAGGAGTCCTGCAGTATTCAGCTGAAGAGTATAAGGATCATGGTGATCTGCTGCTTGCTGTGCAACTTCACCATCATGCGGAGATATCAGCTATACAGTGAGCAGCTCAGAAGCATGTGGAAGAGGAGCAAGAAGGTGAAGAACAAGGGAGGATACAACCTATGCAGCAGCCCCTCCTTGCTGGGCTGTCCATGAAAAACTGATCAAAGCAGTAACTGCAAGCACAATCCAAATTCTTCATTCATCAACAGTCCCACACCTTAACTTCTGACTGTCACTGACCATTGCACAGACCATTTGACAAACTGCAAGAATAAAAGACACCATAAGAAAAATAGACCAAACCAGATTTCTCAATGAAATCATGCTACCTCAACGGCTTCAGCATCATTATGGAAGGTTGCTGACTTTCAGTGGAGGAGACTAAAGATGGATAGGTTTGGAGGGTGACCTTGAGTGCCTCTGGGACTAGCGCCATTTCTACATGGGTGACATTTATCTGGTTGGCTAACTGGCGAGCAGCAGCAAGGGCAGCGGTAGAGTTGGAGAATTAATGCTATATTCCTGCAATAAGACAACAGGTTCATGCTCAATGGAGTCACCGTCCCTCCACTGGGACATCACCTTAGCAATAATCTGTTGGAGGGCAGTTAACATGCTTTTCAATTGATGGGTGCAGGTTAATCATATATCACAACAGGTTTTCAAGAGCTATAAGATTTAGCTCCCAAATCTTCAGCTAATTTTAGTATTGATTTTCTTTACATCTGTAAAATTCAGGTTAGTAAAGCAAACAAGTACTTTACTGGTTATTATGTAGGTTGGAAATCGGCTCGAGGCCAAAATTGCTCTCAAAGATAATGTAACACTCAAGACTGTAATACCAAAAAAAATCTTCTTGTCATATTTTCTCTTAACATCGCCACCATAGAAATTATACCTAGGAACTGACAGTACACTAATTCTAGAATGAGAGGAAACCAAATTGTATCACTTTGGCTGATTTCCATGGATTTGACTCAGGTTAGAATACATGTTAGCATTTTAACAGTAGCCTCAGTTAATGAAAATGCATACTCCTTGATCTCCCTTCATTGGATAATGTTACTGGACATTTATTACCATCATACTGCTCGAAGGAATCTGACACATAGGACAGTGCAGCTTTTCTACATCATTCACATAATATATACAATTTCAATAGTTATTTAATAGCATTAGTTGTTTAAAGCACCAATTAAAACAATCACTAAGGGGTGAATTTCTTTGTTATTAATTAGACTTGTATTTTTGATACCCTTTGTGGGATCATCAAGATGTGTGAATTAAGACAAATTGGAAGTGAGGTTACACAGCTCCCTTGGACACTTTCCTCTACAAATATTAATTCATTGTTAATAATTCTCCAATTTTACCTCACTGTCAGATTTAATTATGCAATGCTTGAAGCAACTTACTTTTAATAAGAAATGTTGTATTTTTGAAAAGAGCCACTGATACCATATATGTTACACATTGACTTGAAAGGAATTCAAACAGCCGACTACTTCAATCATGCCTGAAACTGTCAATCGGTGAGGAGGGGTTCCGTGGTGATTGCCCCTTTAAGGATCAATCTGCAAAGTAAGGGTCACATGACCTGGAGAACCAATTGAAGAGTAAGGTGGGGAATCACCCTGGTGAGCTTGGGTTTCTGTTCCAGAACCTTGCTGCAATTAATAATACCTGTAAATAAACATGTTAGTGAACAAGAATTATTACACTGGAGACAAGGGTAAAATTAAGCTTTGAACTGTGAGTATGCAGTTTCCATTGAAGTTGAGATAAGAAAGAATAATTACAAAAATGCCCCTATTTGAACAGACAAATCTTTTTGATGCCTCCATGGAGGGCTGGACACAATACATTGAGCAGTTGGGGTATTACTTTCAGGCTAATGGAATAGAGGAGAAAAGAAAGGCAGTCCTCCGAAGTGTGTGTGTCTGATTCGTAGTCTCATAACACTAAGTACACACAACTCCAATCATTCAGTTAGATGGTTGAAATAGTGTCATATTGCACATATTGCAGAGGTTTAAGTTTAATTCAAGGGGGAGAGTAGCAGGGGAAACGATTGCAACTTATATCATCAAGTTGAAGCAAATCTTGGAGCACTCCAATTTTGAAACTGCATTGAATGATATGCTGTGAGATAGATTAGTCTGTGAGGTGTGATGATACTGTGCCTTTAAGAAATGTATTTTAATCATGTTTCTCTGCAGGCCCTAGCATTTTATTGATGTGTTGTCTGTAACCAATATCCTTTATTGCTGCTGAGGCAGTATCATTCATATCATAGAACATAGAAAGCCACAGCACAAACAGGCCCTTCGGCCCACAAGTTGCGCCGATCACATCCCCACCTCTAGGCCTATCTATAGCCCTCAATCCCATTAAATCCCATGTACTCATCCAGAAGTCTCTTAAAAGACCCCAACGAGTTTGCCTCCACCACCACCGACGTCAGCCGATTCCACTCACCCACCACCCTCTGAGTGAAAAACTTACCCCTGACATCTCCTCTGTACCTACCCCCCAGCACCTTAAACCTGTGTCCTCTCGTAGCAACCATTTCAGCCCTTGGAAATAGCCTCTGAGAGTCTACCCTATCCAGACCTCTCAACATCTTGTAAACCTCTATCAGGTCACCTCTCATCCTTCGTCTCTCCAGGGAGAAGAGACCAAGCTCCCTCAACCTATCCTCATAAGGCATGCCCCCCAATCCAGGCAACATCCTTGTAAATCTCCTCTGCACCCTTTCAATGGCTTCAACATCTTTCCTGTAATGAGGTGACCAGAACTGCGCGCAGTACTCCAAGTGGGGTCTAACCAGGGTCCTATCAAGCTGCAGCATTATCTCCCGACTCCTAAACTCAATCCCTCGATTAATGAAGGCCAGTACGCCGTACGCCTTCTTGACTGCATCCTCCACCTGCGAGGCCGATTTAAAAGTCCTATGGACCCGGACCCTAAGGTCCTTCTGATCCTCTACACTGCTAAGAATGGTACCCTCCATATTATACTGCTGCTTCATCCCATTGGATCTGCCAAAATGGATCACCACACACTTATCCGGGTTGAAGTCCATCTGCCACTTCTCCGCCCAGTCTTGCATTCTATCTATGTCTCGCTGCAACTTCTGACATCCCTCCAAACTATCCACAACACCACCTACCTTGGTGTCGTCAGCAAACTTACCAACCCATCCCTCCACTTCCTCACCCAGGTCATTTATGAAAATGACAAACAGCAAGGGTCCCAGAACAGATCCCTGGGGCACTCCACTGGTCACTGACCTCCATGCAGAGAAAGACCCCTCCACAGCCACTCTCTGCCTTCTGCAGGCAAGCCAGTTCTGGATCCACAAGGCAACAGCCCCTTGGATCCCATGCCCTCTCACTTTCTCAAGAAGTCTTGCATGGGGGACCTTATCGAACGCCTTGCTGAAGTCCATATAGACCACATCCACCGCTCTTCCTTCGTCAATGTGTTTGGTCACATTTTCAAAGAACTCAACCAGGCTCGTAAGGCACGACCTGCCCTTGACAAAGCCGTGCTGACTACTTTTGATCATACTAAACTTCTCTAGATGATCATAAATCCTGTCTCTCAGGATCCTCTCCATCAACTTACCAACCACTGAGGTTAGACTCACCGGTCGGTAATTTCCCGGGCTGTCCCTGTTCCCTTTCTTGAATATAGGGACCACATCTGCAATCCTCCAATCCTCCGGAACCTCTCCCGTCTCCATCGACGATGCAAAGATCATCGCCAAAGGCTCCGCAATCTCCTCCCTCGCCTCCCACAGTAACCTGGGGTACATCCCATCCGGTCCCGGCGACTTACCAACCTTGATGCCATTCAATAGTTCCAACACATCCTCTTTCTTTATGTCCACATGCTCGATCCTTTCTGTCCACCGCAAACCAGCAGTACAACCACCCAGATCCCTTTCCACCGTGAATACCGAGGTAAAGTATTCATTAAGCAGCTCCGCCATTTCTAACGGTTCCGCACAAACTTTTCCCCCTTCACCTTTTAAGGGTCCTATGCCTTCACATCTCATCCTTTTACTCTTGACATATTTGTAGAAAGCCTTGGGATTCTCCTTAATCTTACCCGCCAAGGCCTTCTCATGACCCCTTCTCGCTCTCCTAATTTCCTTCTGAAGCTCCTTCCTACATCCCGTATACTCCTCTAAATCCTTAACACCTCCTAGCTCTCTGAACCTTCTGTACGCCTCTCTTTTCTTATTCACCAGGTTCATCACAACCTTCGTGCACCACGGTTCCCGTACCCTACCAACACCCCCCTGTCTCATCGGAACGTTGTCATGCAGAGCTCCAGACAAACATTCCTTGAAAATCCTCCACTTTCCTTCGGTACTTTTCCCCAAGAATGCCTCCTTCCAATTTACCCGTCTAATTTCCTCCCTGATGACACTGTATTTCCCTTTACTCCAGAGAAACACTTTCCTAGCCTGCCTGATCCTATCTCTTTCCAATGCTATCGTGAAGGAGATAGAATTATGATCGCTATCCCCAAGATGCTCACCCACCGAGAGATCCTCCACCTGTCCAGGTTCATTAGCCAGCACCAGATCAAGTACAGCCTCTCCTCTAGTAGGCCTATCCACATACTGTGTCAGGAAACTCTCCTGGACACACCTAACAAACTCCTCTCCATCCAAACCCCTAGCCCTAGGGATATTCCAATCTATGTTTGGGAAATTAAAATCTCCCATCACGACAACTCTGTTATTCCTACATCTCTCCAGGATCTGTTTCCCCATCTGCTCCTCAACATCTCTGTTACTATTGGGCGGCCTATAGAAAACACCCAGCAACGTTACCGACCCCTTCCTGTTCCTAACCTCCACCCACAGAGACTCCGTAGTCAATCCCTCCACGGCGTCCACCTTCTCTACAGCCGTGACACTATCCCTGATCAACAGTGCCACTCCCCCCGCTCTCTTGCCTCCCTCCCTGTCCTTCCTGAAACATCTAAAACCCGGCACCTGAAGCACCCAGTCCTGTCCCTGAGACATCCAAGTCTCCGTAATGGCCACCACATCACAATTCGAAGCAGCAATCCACGCTCTAAGCTCATCCACTTTAGTCACTACACTCCTGGCATTAAAATAGACACATCTCAGACCTTCAGCCTGAGCATTTCCCTTCTCCATCACTCGTCTAACCTCCCTCTTACCCTGTTTACATTCCTTATCTATTTGCGAGCTAACCTCCTCGCTCTCAGTCCCCTCATTTCGATTCCCTCCCCCCAACCTTTCTAGTTTAAAGTCTCTCCAGGAGCCTTAGCCAACCTTCCCGCCAGGATATTGGTCCCCCTGGGATTCAAGTGCCACCCGTCTTTTTTAAACAGGTCACACCTGCCCCTAAAGAGGTCCCAATGATCCAAGTACCCAAATCCTTGTCCCTTGCTCCAGTCCCTCAGCCACGCATTCATTCTCCACCGATTCCTGTTCTCACTCTCCCGCGACACAGGCAGCAATCCCGAGATTACTACCTTTGCATTCCTCTTTCTCAGCTGTCTACCTAACTCCCTATATTCTCTTTTCATGACCCCTTCCCTCTTCCTACCTATGTCAGCAGTACCTATATGCATCACGACCTTCGGCTCCTCTCCCTCCCCCTTCAGGATTTCTGGGACTCGACCAGAGACATCCCGGACCCCTGCACCAGGGAGGCAAACCACCATCCGAGAGTCCCGTCTGCGTCCGCAAAAACGCCTATCTGACCCCCTCACCGTAGAGTCCCCAATTAGCACTACCCTCCTTTCCTTACCCTTTTGCACTACTGGGCCAGGCTCAGCTCCAGAGACACTGCCACCGCTGCTTCCCCCAGGTGGGCTGTCCACCCCAGTAGTACTCAGACAGGAGTACTTATTATTAAGGGGCACATCCACCGGGGTGCTCACCATCAACCGAGCTTTCTCCTTCCTCACTGTTACCCAGTTACCCTCCTCCCGTGGTCCCGGTGTGACCACCTGCCGATAGCTCCTGTCAATGACCTCCTCACTATCCCTAACCCGGCGAAGGCCCTCGAGCTGCAATTCCAGTTCCCTAACATGGTCCCTTAGGAACCGCAGCTCAACACACCCAGCACAGATATGTTGATTTTAATCTGGACTAACGCAGTGTTCTTTAGTTTAATGGTCCTTTGGGGATTGCTGAGTGAAGCTTGATTTGGGGAATGGTTGGCAGATCGGATGATATTCCTAGGGTCAGCTTTTTTTTTTAACAGAGCATTCCAAGTTTTTTGTTTTGTTTCTCAGTTGCTGCCAGGAGTTGGTGGAAGAAGGCAATGTCTCTCGAGAGGCTTTCTGAAAGTCCAAGACTGGGGAACTTCAGAGAATTGATTCAACGTTTGAAAGACTAATTCACAGCAAGAGTTAAAAAGCTGAAGTTCCAGCATCACATAAGCATAATTGCTTGATGTGCTAAGTCTGAGAAGGGTATATGTCTGTGGGATATTTGACTTAGAACAACATAGCTAACTAACTGTTAAGGATTATACTGTATCATGTTTAAATCTTGTAATTGGTAAAGGTTATGCTAATCCTTTTCATTATGTTTTAACTTTGTTCTTAAATATACTTTGTTTGATAAATGCTTCCTAATGGGTCACTTGAATCATACCTGGAGTGAAACCTCTTATGTTCACCTAGGCCAAAATCAAAGGTAAAACTTGGAGTTTCTAGCCTGGGTCATAACAGGGATGAATAATGAGGCTATTGAAAGTTACTAGCAGAGACAGATATAAATTTTAAGTGAGAGTGCTGTAAATGGAGAGTGCTGACAAGAGCATCACAAGTACATAATATGGAAGAGGGTATAGTTGGGTGGATTAGCAAATTTGCTGATGACACCAAAGTCGGTGGTGTGGTAGACAGTGAGGAAGGGTGTCGTAGTTTGCAGGAAGACTTAGACAGGTTGCAAAGTTGGGCCGAGAGGTGGCGGATGGAGTTTAATGCGGAGAAGTGTGAGGTAATTCACTTTGGTAGGAATAACAGATGTGTTGAGTATAGGGCTAACGGGAGGACTTTGAATAGTGTGGAGGAGCAGAGGGATCTAGGTGTATGTGTGCATAGATCCCTGAAAGTTGGGAATCAAGTAGATAAGGTTGTTAAGAAGGCATATGGTGTCTTGGCGTTTATTGGTAGGGGGATTGAATTTAGGAGTCGTAGCGTTATGTTGCAACTGTACACAACTCTGGTGCGGCCGCACTTGGAGTACTGTGTGCAGTTCTGGTCCCCACATTACAGGAAGGATGTGGAGGCTTTGGAGAGGGTGCAGAGGAGGTTTACCAGGATGTTGCCTGGTATGGAGGGGAGATCCTATGAGGAGAGGCTGAGGGATTTGGGATTGTTTTCGCTGGAAAGGCGGCGGCTAAGAGGGGATCTTATTGAAACATACAAGATGATTAGAGGTTTAGATAGGGTGGATAGTGATAGCCTTTTTCCTCTGATGGAGAAATCCAGCACGAGGGGGCATGGCTTTAAATTGAGGGGGGGTAGTTATAGAACCGATGTCAGGGGTAGGTTCTTTACCCAGAGGGTGGTGAGGGATTGGAATGCCCTGCCAGCATCAGTAGTAAATGCGCCTAGTTTGGGGGCGTTTAAGAGATCCGTAGATAGGTTCATGGACGAAAAGAAATTGGTTTAGGTTGGAGGGTCACAGTTTTTTTTTTAACTGGTCGGTGCAACATCGTGGGCCGAAGGGCCTGTTCTGTGCTGTAATGTTCTATGTTCTATGTTCTATGTTCTAAGAAGCTAGCACCGATGATTTAGATGTTCACTCTTGTTTAATGTGAAAGTGGGCAAGATAGCCCCCATTACTCTAATGCTCCTGATAAATGGAAAGCCTCTTAAGATTGAATTGGACCCTGGGGCATCTGCTACTGCGATAGGCCAACATGTATTTCAGTACTTGAGAGTCCAGTCACTTAATTTAGAGAACACTGCAGAAAAGTTTTCAACTTACACAGGAGAAGCCACAAAAATAATGGACACGACAACAGTACCTCTAAGCTAAGGGCAACAGTTTGCCCAGCTCCCAGTAATAATGGTGTCAGGCAAAGGACAAAACCTCCTAGGTCGTGATTGGCTTAAGGAAATCAAGGTAAATTGGACCAAGATTTTCCAAGTATGGAAAAGTACTGATGAAGAAATATGAGAGTGTTTTCAGTGATGAGTTAGGCAAGATAAAGGCCTATATGTGAAAATCCATGTGAATCCAGAGGCAACCCCCTCAATTTTTTTATGGCATGTACCATATGCCTTGTGAGAAAAGCTGGATACTAAATTAAAGAGATTATCCAGCCAGTTCAGTTCATGGAATGAGCAACACCCTTAGTCCTGTGTTGAAGCCAGACAAGACCATCCGCATTTGTGGTGATTACAAGTTAACCAGGATGCCAAGTTGGATAAATATTCAATCCTGAAGATTGAAGACCTGTATGCAAAGCTGGCTGATGGTCAACCTCATACAAAGCTGGATATGAGTCAAGCATATCAGCAGCTTGAATTAGACAACGGTTATTAAGGTTATGTCCTGATAAACACACACAAAAATTTGTTCCAGTATACTTGCCTGCCCTTTGGTATGTCCTCAGGAGGTACTATTCTCCAGAGGACAATGGAAAGTCTCTTATATGGGCTGCCACAAGTTATAGTATACCTTGATATTATAACTGGATTGACAGAAGCCAAACACCTAGCTAACTTAGAGGAGGTGCTAAAGAGATTTCAACAGGCTAGAGTTGGTCTCAAGAAGGAGGAACATATTTTTCAAGCAACTAAGGTAGCCTACCTGGGGTGCCATGTAGATGTACAAGAATCACATCCCATGGAAGACAAAGTGAAGCCTATAAAAGAGGCACCAGCCTACAAAAACACATCTGAGCTTAAGTCTTTTTTAGGAATGGTGAATTAATATGGGCATTCTTTTACCAAATTTGTTAACATTATTGGCCCCCTTGCACATGGTGCTAAAGAAGCACCAGCTTTGGTTTTGGAAGACAGCCCAAAGTAAAGCAATTGCTGCATTCTTCGAACTTATTAGTACATTTTGACCCGTCTAAGAAATTGGTGCTAATCTGTGAAACCTCTTCACATGGCATTGGTGCGGTGTTGTCCCATGAGATGGATGACAGATCTAAAAGGGCAATAGGGTATGTCTTGAGAACCCTTTTAGAAGCCAAAAAGGCTACTTCTAAATTAAGAAAGAATAGTTTTTGGTGTCAAGAGTTTCTACCGATATTTGTACAGTAGGCACTTTACCATTGTTTCTGGTCATAACTTTTGGGGGTCTTCAAACAAGATTGTTGCCAAACAATCACATTGGCAACAATTCAGCATTGGGCATTAATCCTTTGCCTACAAATATACCTTCAAGCACCAGCCTGGAACATACAAAGCAAATGAGGTTGCACTTAGTCATCTATCTTTGTAAGAGAGCATTGCATCTTCCCCAGTGCCACAGGAAATTGTCATGGCATTGAATTTCTTAGACCTATTGCCTGTCTCAGTGAAACAGATCAAGTACTGGACCAATCAGGATCCTCCACTGCTGTCCAAATTGAGGCAAAGGATACTAATGAGTTGGGCTAATGAGACAAGTTTCTAAAGAGATGAAATCATATTTTATATGAAAAGATGAGTTGTCAAGATGGCTTCATAGTTTGGGGAGTAAGGGTTGTTATCCCTGTACCAGGAAGAGCATTGCAACTAGCGGAATTACACAATGCCCATCCAGGCATCTCAAAGATGAGCATGCTCACCAGGAGTTATGTCAGTTGGCCTGGCATTGATGCCAACATTTAAAGCCTCGTCAAGCACTGTGAACTGAGCCAATTGCAAGAAAGGTTGGCTCCTGCAGCCCCACTGCACAATTGGGAGTAAACTGGTGGGCCATGGGTAAGAGTCCATATTGATTATGTTGGTCTATTCATGGGGACAGTGTTTTTGTTCCTTTTGAATGCACATTCAAAATGTTTGCGGTAATGGGTGGGATTTTATGACCTCGCTTGGGTGAGGCTCGTAAAATCCTGCTCGAGGCCAATGAAGAATTCTGTTCTGCGAGCCTCGCCCACCCCAGAATTGGGATGGGTGAGGCGGTAAAATTCCAGTTGAAATGTCTGACATCGCAAGCTACAGTTAAGATTTTTTACCATAGAATACCGGAAGTCACAGTGTCTGATAATGGAACAGCCTTCATGAGTGTGTTTCAAAATTTCACTGCCCTTAATGGTATCAAGTACATTAGGATCCTGTTACAATTCAGGTCAGAAACTCCAAAGTGTTTAGAAGTCCGTCTGGATCAAAGGTTTTGCACTTTGAATTTGGCTAGGGTGAGCATGAGATGCATCACTTCCGGTATGATTCAACAGCCCCACAAAGGAGCTTTTATCAAAGTTTATTTAAGTATACTATGAGGTAACTAAGTGTGTTGATGAAGGTAGGGCAGTTGATGTCATATACATGGATTTTAGTAAGGCGTTTGATAAGGTCCCCCATGGTCGGCTTATGATGAAAGTGAGGAGGTGTGGGATAGAGGGAAAGTTGGCCGATTGGATAGGTAACTGGCTGTCTGATCGAAGACAGAGAGTGGTGGTGGATGGAAAATTTTCGGATTGGAGGCAGGTTGCTAGCGGAGTGCCACAGGGATCAGTGCTTGGTCCTCTGCTCTTTGTGATTTTTATTAATGACTTAGAGGAGGGGACTGAAGGGTGGATCAGTAAATTTGCTGATGATACCAAGATTGGTGGAGTAGTGGATGAGGTGGAGGGCTGTTGTAGGCTGCAAAGAGACATAGATAGGATGCAAAGCTGGGCTGAAAAATGGCAAATGGAGTTTAACCCTGATAAATGTGAGGTGATTCATTTTGGTAGGACTAATTTAAATGTGGATTACAGGGTCAAAGGTAGGGTTCTGAAGACTGTGGAGGAACAGAGAGATCTTGGGGTCCATATCCACAGATCTCTAAAGGTTGCCACTCAAGTGGATAGAGCTGTGAAGAAGGCCTATCGTGTGTTAGCTTTTATTAACAGGGGGTTGGAGTTTAAGAGCCGTGGGGTTATGCTGCAACTGTACAGGACCTTGGTGAGACCACATTTGGAATATTGTGTGCAGTTCTGGTCACCTCACTATAAGAAGGATGTGGAAGCGCTGGAAAGAGTGCAGAGGAGATTTACCAGGATGCTGCCTGGTTTGGAGGGTAGGTCTTATGAGGAAAGGTTGAGGGAGCTAGGGCTGTTCTCTCTGGAGTGGAGGAGGCTGAGGAGAGACTTAATAGAGGTTTATAAAATGATGAAGGGGATAGATAGAGTGAACGTTCAAAGACTATTTCCTCGAGTGGATGGAGCTATTACAAGGGGGCATAACTATAGGGTTCGTGGTGGGAGATATCGGAAGGATATCAGAGGTAGGTTCTTTACGCAGAGAGTGGTTGGGGTGTGGAATGGACTGCCTGCAGTGATAGTGGAGTCAGACACTTGAGGAACATTTAAGCAGTTATTGGATAAGCACATGGAGCACACCAGGATGATAGGGAGTGGGATAGCTTGATCTTGGTTTCAGATAAAGCTCGGCACAACATCGTGGGCCGAAGGGCCTGTTCTGTGCTGTACTGTTCTATGTTAACATGTATAGAAAGAAAATTAGCAATAATTTTTACCAATTACAAACAAAAAAATCTCATAATTTTTCTGACATTGGTCGTACAATATCAAGAGCCAACTGTCTATGCTCAATTGCAGGGCTTAAATTGTAGCTGAATCAGGTAACATAGCTTGATGACAGACTTCTGGGTGCTAATATTCTCTCCTTCAAAACGTTCATGCAAGGGAAGTGTTCCTTGAGGACCTGTTATAGGTATGCCTCTTCGTACAGTGCCCTGCTTCTCTCTCCTTCCTCTTTTTCCAATTGGTCCTGTTCTCTCCTGATGCTCTTCTGTTGTCCAGCCCTCCTCCTCCAGCTCCAAAGGCAGCACCAAAAGACCGCCCATGAATGAAACAAAACTGTTATAAAGGCAGCTAAAAACAGTGAAGTACCAGTCAGAATTAAGTGCATAATTAACAGAAAAGAGTCAAGGTAGCAAACTGTAATTAGTGGCTTATCACACAGATCAATGCTAGGGCCTGAACTATTTAGAATTTATACTAATGACTTGGATGAAGAGACAAACTGTATTGCAGCCAAATTTTCTAAGTACACAAAGGTAAGTAAGTCCAAAGATGTGCAGGTTAGGTTGATTGGCCATGCTAAAAATTGCCCTTAGTGTCCTGAGATGCGTAGGTTAGAGGGATTAGCAGTTAAATATGTAGGGATATGGGGGTAGGGCCTGGTTGGGATTGTGGTCGGTGCAGACGCGATGGGCCGAATGGCCTCTTTCTGTACTGTTGAGTTTCTATGATTCTATGAAGTCTTGGGGACGATACATGGAGTCTGCAAAGTGATTTAGATAAGTTAAGTGAATGGGCAAAAAGTGGCAGATCAAGTGTAACATGGGAAAATGTGAAGTTATCCACTTTGGCAAGAAGAATAGAAAAACAATGTTATTTAATTGGAGAGAGAGAGACTGCAGATTGTAGCAATGCAGAGGGATGTGGGTATCCTTGAACATGAGTCACAAAAAGTCAGCATGTAAGTAATTAGGAAGGCTACCTTATCATTGGCCGTTGTTGTAAAGAGCAATGGCATATGAAAGTAGGGAAGCATTGCCAACCATAGAGGGCACTGATGAAACTGCACTTGGAGTACGGTGTACAGTTTTGGTCACCTTACTTAAGGAAGGGCATACTTGCATTGGAAGCAGTGGGGTTCACGAGGTTGATTCCTGGGGTAAGGTGTTTGTCTTATAGGTTGAGTAGGTTGGGCTAATACCCATTGGAGTTTAGTGGAATTAAAAGTGATCCAACGTAGATACTGAGATGTTTCCCCATGTAGGGGCAATCTAGAATTGGGGGCACAGTTTTAATATAAGGGGTCTTCCATTTAAGATGGAGATGAGGATGAATTTCTTCCCTTAGAGTCATGAATGTTTGGAATCCTCTTCAGGGAGTAGTGGAGGCTGTGTTATCTAATTTATTCAAGGCTGAGTTACACACATTTTTGATTAACAAGGGAGTCAAGAGTTATGGGGAATATGCAGGAAAGTGGAGTTAAAGCCATAATCATATCAACCTGACCAGGCAAGAGGGTCAAATGGCCTACTCCTGCTCCAATCTCTTATCATCTTATGAAGACAAAAAAGCACATAAATTAAGAAGCAACCTCAAAAGATAAATTAGCAACTAACCAATATATATATATAGTCAATGAAATTAACAAGCAGCAAAAGACTAGTTCGAACATCATAACTCCGCCTGCAGATTGCAAGGGGGATAGAATATAAAAGCAGAGATGTCTGTACAGGGCATTGGTGAGGCCGCAGCTGGAATACTGTGTGCAGTATTGGTCCCCTTATTTGCGGAAGGATATATTGGCCTTGGAGGGAGTGCAGAGAAGGTTCACCAGGTTGATACCAGAGATGAGGGGTGTTGATTATGAGGAGAGACTGAGCAGATTGGGTTTGTACTCGTTGGAATTTAGAAGGCTGAGGGGGGATCTTATAGAGACCTATAAGATAATGAAGGGGCTGGATAGGGTAGAGGTGGAGAGATTCTTTCCACTTAGAAAGGAAACTAGAACTAGAGGGCACAGCCTCAAAATAAAGGGGGGTCAGTTTAGGACAGAGTTGAGGAGGAACTTCTTCGCTCAGAGGGTGGTGAATCTCTGGAATTCTCTGCCCACTGAAGTGGTGGAGGCTACCTCGTTGAATATGTTTAAATCACGGATAGATGGATTCCTGATCGGTAAGGGAATTAGGGGTTATAGGGATCAGGCGGGTAAGTGGAACTGATCCACTTCAGATCAGCCATGATCTTATTGAATGGCGGGGCAGGCCCGAGGGGCTAGATGGCCTACTCCTGCTCCTATTTCTTATGTTCTTACGTTCTTAGATCTGGGAAGGACTGAAAAAAATCCAGGACCAATGAATTGATACCTGAAAAATTCCTTTGCGACCCTTCAGGTAATGAAAAGGCATCGGAAGATCACATTCTATAAAGATATATGATGCGATCTCTGACAGCATCAAGAGCTCTCTCAACTCCCTCTCGAATGTATAAAGAGAATCAACACCCAATAGCATATTCCATTATATGATGGATGAGACCTCTATGATGCAATGTTGAAAGGGTGGCATTAACAGATTTATGGCATCTGTTAATGCCATAAATTGCTGGGCAGGAAGTGGAGCAGTTCAATATCACAAAACAAGCCCATATCAAACATAGGACCATTATTTCAGTATCTAAATCAATGTGTATCCTGAATATCTACTGAGCATTTCAAACCAAAATGGTACATAGCACACCTCTGGCTCATAAAGAATGTCTGCAGGCATCCTGCCGGTGAATGCTTCGGTGCCTATTTTGTGCCTGACAAGCTGATGCTGCATCATATTCTTAGGCTTTCAGTTTTAAGCTTCTCATGTTCACTGTTTTGGCTGAAAATAATTTGATACGAAAGAAGTGTTATACTCGCATAAAATAAGAAAAACAAACATCACAACCAGATTAGCAATTATGAGGCCCCAGATATTTTGTTGTGGCATAAACAGCAAAAATGCTAAGCCTTACCCCTGAACATGGCATTTTTGCAGGGGTGGAATGGAGTCAGACCAAAGTTTGTAGATGCATGGTATATAGAGGCAGCTGGCATTTAAACCATCACCATCCAGTGAAATTGGATCTTGATAGTCCTGGAGTGTGTTATGAACACGCAGTCTGATAAGGACTTTAATAAAGAGCTAAAAAAGAAATCCAGGTAGGAGAGCGGCTGTTTGAATGGCCACTACCTAATATGGAAGTGTAATTCGTCAGTTTGAGAGCAGTGGTCTATGGGTTTAATAAAATCAGAAAAAGGCTGGAAGCTGCCTAAAGACAGAAACATCTTAATCATCATGAGAGAGGCAACTTGAAACTGAGACAGCTTCTCCACAGGGAGAGACCGAGGAAGGTTTCCAGAAACAGCTAATAGACATCTGTACAGAAACTATCATGGTTATAAAACCATGTTGTAATATGTCTTTAAGTGATAGAAGTATGCCATCACTAGAAGGGAAATGTGTTGTGTGATCTAGCCTCGGTTTCACTTTGACCTGTGAGCAGAGTACACAGCACACAGCTTTACTGATGTCTTCAAGCGTTCTATCCATTTAGATCTATTCTCATGTGCCTAGTTTAAATAATCAAACCCACAACATGTTTATACAATCCTTATGAAGATGCTTTATGTCATAATAAAAACAGGACGTGGTGGTCAAACAGCGTGGAAGCAGGATTAAGTACAAGTACAATGTGAATAACAGTTTAGGTCATGTTACGTATCATGAGATGACCCTTGACATATTGATCAGACCACAACAAGTTCACAGTGTGGAGAGTGTGGAATGCACAGTATGGAAGCTGCCCAGATAAGCTGTGAAAACACAGGAAAAGCGATAGATTCCTCCAGGAGGTCGATTTTCTTGCTACAGGTGGGCATGAGGTATTCTACATCTTCTATCTACCTACAAGTGGGCATGAGCTAATCTGCATCAAAGAGACCAAACACAAACTTTGCAGAACACCTTTCGTCCGTCCACAAGCAGGACCCAAACCTTCCTGTCGCTTGCCACTTCGACACACCACCCTGCTCTCCCGTCCACATGTCCATCTTTAGCCTTTTGGAATATTCTAGTGAAAACCAACAAAAATTGTGGGAACAGCACCTCATCTTCTGATCGGGCTCTACAGTTTGCACTGGACTTCATGAGAACATTGATGCAAGTCAAGGATGAAAATGTGGACATGAGAGCAAGATGGTGAATTGAAATGGCAAGCAACAGGAAAGTTGGGGTCATGTTTGCAGCTGGAATAAAAGTGTTCCACAAAGTGGTCACCCAGCCAGATTTTAGTCTCCCCAATGCAGAGGAGACCAATTTGGGAGCAACCAATACGGTAAACTAAATTGAAAGAAGTGCTGCTTCAACTGAAAGGCATGTTTCGAGCTTTGGATGGTGAGGAAGGAGGAGGTAAAGGGGCAGGCATTGCACTTTCTGAAATTGCATAGGAAGGTACTGAGGCAAGGGGATGAGGTGTTGGAAGTGATGGAGGAGTACACCAGGGTGTCACACAGGCAAATACATGTCACTCTTGAGAGCTTCTGACACATTTGCATAATATACCCCTGCCTCTTGTAACTTCCCCAGCATCTTGTGCAGGGCCCATCCCAGATTCTCGTCACCCAACTTCGACACTGCAGATGCCTCTTCCCTAGCTGTGCTCCAAGTGTCGATTAGCTTAGCTGACCCTGCCTCTTCTAACTGCGGACACATGTTCATGTGGTGACTCCCAAAATATAACCCTCCCGCCCAAACTAAATCTATTACCCACCAATGTGTGAGTCTGCATTGGTGGAGGGTGCAGGTGACTCCTGCAATACCTCTACCTGTGCACTGTTCCTCTCCAATATCCTCGGTCATCGGTGAACTGGATGAATTGCTTCTTCCCTTGCCCTCTTCTTGCATTCTACGTACAGGGGAGTGCAAGTCTATCAAACTGATCTGGTGTATTTTGCGCAATGCAAATGCCAGCAGCTACAAGAATAAACATGGAAAGATTCTACACTACAGAAACCATTGAAAACCATCACCGAAGGATGTCCTGATTCAATTCAACATGTCCACAAACACACAAGATCATTTTGGCCTTATCGGGATGAGATAAATCATAGAATCCCTACAGTGTTGAAGGAGGCCATTTGGCCCATTGACCCTGCAACGACTCTTTGACAGAGCATCTTACCCAGCCCGATCCCTGTAACCCTGTGCATTTACACTGCTCTTTCCCCTAACCTATACATCTTGGGACACTAAGGGACAATTTCACATGGCCAATCCACCTAACCTGCAGATTTTTGGACTGAGAGGGGAAACCGGAGCCCCTTTTGCTACGAAATAAACCTGTTGGACTTTAACCTGATGTTGTGTGACTTCTTACTGTGAAACCTATAGAGACAGGGGGGAATGTGCAAACTCCATACAGACAGTCACCCAATCAAACATGGGTCCCTAGTGCTGTGAGACAGCAGTGCTATCCACTGTGCTACCATGCCACCCATAGGCAGCTCCCGGGACTTATCTTTGAAGGCAAACAGGTCATCGTGGCAGTATCCTTGTGACCTGATATTTGTCAACTTCATTAATCCCAGATGGGCATCGCTTGGACAAAAGACTCGCAAAAGAGACAGTCTATTGGAACAGTGGCATCGAAGTCATTGTTAAGAAGGGCAAACATGTCAAGAGCACATGCCAAGTCAGCATATGATTCCCCATGAAGCTCCTTAGTCCAAAATTGTATCCAAACTCTTTTAGGTCCATGGCACTGACTTTAATATCATTTTCTGGCTACTTTACCAAATACCCCATAATTCGACAATTGTACAATATGTCCAGCACAACTGTCACACACACACTACCTGCTATTTTCAGTTTGTGTATGCCCAGAAAGATCATTACAGATAACGTTCCTCAATTTACTGGTAAACCCTTTCGGAATATTTATGAGAAGTGGAATATTGATCACACTACTACTTCCCCTCATTATCCTAGATCTAATGACCTGGCTGATTCTCATTCAAAGTGACAACTTTAAGTGCAATTATTCCATCATCAGCAGAGATCATGTTTGGCAGGTCAATTTACCTAATCTTATCCATTCCATTTGCTCAGAAATTAGAAAACATATATTAAAACTTAAAGAGAAGATACCAATGTGCTCAACAAATATGTGGCTACAGATCTGCCAAATTTACAACTGGGTCAACAAATTTGCATGCAGAATCCATCAGAAACTATATAGCATCCAGCTGAGAACCATGACCCAATAATTCATTATACACAAATGCAAGACATAACTGAGGATGAATTGGACCCATTCCAATGCCTCAACCATGCAATCCTACTGCATTGAGGACATGATGCCAAATGCAACCAGGAACAACATCCAAGGATGACAATCCCGCAGAGCACTAAGCAATTAAAGAAACTGCAGACAAGGTTACCGTTACAAGGTCTGGGTATACCACAGATGACCTCTATGGTTCAGAGACTCGTATATTCAACAGTTCTACACTTAGAGTGCTATCTAAATATGAATATGTATTTTAAATAGCTGAACTTCTTTGGAAGGGTGGAGGTGGGGGTAAATTGTTTTTAAAAAGAAAAGTGGATGTCGTAATATGCCTTTAAGGAATAGCAAGCAGCATGCCATCACCAGAAGAGAAGTGTCATTTGATCCAGTCTCACTTTCACTTTGGCTTGTGAACAAAGCACATGGTGCACAGCTCTGCTGATGTTTTTAAGCTTTCTGTCCACTTATGCATGTTCTCATGTACCAGTTTAAATAAGTGAACCCACAAAGTGTTCATCCAGTCCCTTATGAGTGATAGGTGTCTTTATATCATCACAAAAAAAAATGAAAAAGCTAGGGGCTAATTTTTCCAGCCTGCAGCGTAGCAGGCCGGGAGCCTCGGGTGGAGGCCATGTAGTGGGCTTCCTGCTGGGTGCCATGGCCTCTGTGAGTCTCCGGACACCATCAGTTCTGCATCAGAAATGGGTGGGGAACTGTATAATTTATTATAATAATCATTTACATACAATTTAAATGTAATTAGCGGGCCCGGGAATGAAGTCTCTGAGCCCGCTAGCCTCTCCGCGCTCACCACCCTGCCCAGGAGTGTTTTACTCTAGTGGGGTTTACAGTAGCTCCCCACTTGCAGGGAGCTGGCGGGCCCAGAGACTTCTGACCCCACTGGAATGAAGGGATGCCATTGAGGCCCCCCCAAGTGGTCAGGGGTGAGGGGGGTGCCCCCTGGGCATTGCCACCTTGGCAGTGCCAGCTTGGCCTCCTGGCAGTGTCCAATGGGCCAAGGGGCAAAGCCTGGGGCACCTTGGCACTGTCCACTGGGTGTCAGGCAGTGCCAAGGGGCAGAGTCAAATGAGGACAGGGTCTCTGGAGGGAGATCAGTGTGAGTGAGGGGTTGCGCTGCCACTCTGCACTTGGCAGTGACAGAGGGAAGGAGGCCAGCAGTCGGGGCTGGACATCGGGGTAGGGGGAATGTGGGTTGGCCTGCCGGGGTGGGGTGGGGGAGAGGGGGGAGGTTGAGGCAGGCTGAGTGGGGAGGGCGAGGGGGGAATGCAAGGCTGGCCTGGACACATCTGGAAGACCAGCAATCAGGCCATCCTTGGTTAGTGTGGCCTACATGTGACTCGAGGCCCCACAGTAATATGGCTGACTCTTGACTACCCTCTGAATAATTGGGGTTGGACAACAAATGCTGGCCTTGCCAGTAACAACCACATTCATTAAAGAATGAAAAAAAACCAATGGGTGATGAAAAGTAGAGGGATCATCTTTTAACGATCTGAAAGTTTCTTTGGTTCCTTGCAAAAGACTTTAAATTCACAGAGCTTTTATTTCAGGCAAGTGATAAATTTGTATAAATATAATATAATTATGCTTGTCAGTTATGAATTCCACTGAGAAAAACAACACCTGTTTGGAGGCCACACATAAAAAGTAGCAGCCATGACGGCTAGTATGTGAATATCAAGAACAGTTACCGTGAAAGAGATTGCATGTGGGATGACAACAGCTGTTGTTGTGAGTTGCTTGTCGATGGTTAAAATATATATCATAGCAATGCAGATTTATCACTTGCCTGCAGTTAAAGCTTTGAGAATTCAATCCCAGTTTCTTTTTCTTTTTTTGGGAAACAACAAAGTAATCTTCACGTCTTTACAGGATGAGCGAACAAAGCCTTGAAAACATCCAGTATTCCGAAGAAACTTGTAACATTGATTTAAAAACCTACAAGTTACCAAGCACTGAGAGTGGATAGAAAATTGGCATAAAAACAAATTAAACAGTTTGAGACAGTTGTCTGAGACAAAAACGCACACTGCTGCCTGATTGGTTTAATCCAGTAGCAGACTATGTGTTGAATCTTATACTTGAAGTTGATTTGAGAAGAGTTTCGTTGTGTGACAAGATTTTAAACAATCTCACAGCTGCTAATGCTCTCGGTCTCATAGCAACTTCTATAACAGAGTAAACAGAAACATCTGGATTGCAGATTAGAATATGAGAAAATCAAAAATAGAAATAGGAATTGACCATTCCAGATGCTGCTCCACCGTTCCGCCGAGTGACAGCTGATCTCAACTCTATGCGCGGTATTTTCCGGCCGCACTCACCCCAACGCCGGAAATTCCCACGCGAGGTCAACGGACCTTTGCGTGATCCGTCCCCGCCCGCTACGATTCCCATGGAGGACAGGAAAATTCCGCCCTATATTTCTGCACTATCCCCACAGTCCTTGATTCCTATACTATCCAAATAGCTACGGATTTTCACTCCGAACTCTGATCCATCTCTCTCCTTGGAAACTGCCTGAACCAACCGAACTGTTCACAACTTTGGTGTCATACTTGCCTCTATGATGAGCTTCTGACCATGTATCTGCCATCAACAAGCCCACCTCCCGACTTTACCCCTGCCTCTGCTGCTAAAACCTTCAATTATGCCACTGTGGATATGACTATTCCACCACACTCCTGGTTGTCATCCCACATTCTATCTTCTGTAAACTTGAGATTATAAAAACCCTTAAACCTGTCTTTACTTTCCCCAAGTCCTGTTCACTTATTACCTCTGTGTTCACTTGATCACATTGCTGCTGATCAAACAATGCCTCATTTGATGTTTTCTTGAACCTACCTGTGCTGTGTTCCCAAACACTGCATAAGCCTCTGGAGAATGATCCATGTCCACTACCTTAGGGGCCTGTTTTGTAGATCAAATGACTTGAATATTGTAGCATCTGTCGCCTGTAGGAGGTGACGATGGTTGCGTGCACAGTAGGCATGCTTGAAGTTGTATGTAACAGTTTGGTTATAAGGCATGGCAGTGTACCATCGCCAATTTGTCATGGCCACATGCTGTTTTAATCCTGACTATTTGACCAGGTGTTAGAGGGCTATGTCTGTGGGCATTTTGATCATAGTGTGTTTTGAATCTCAATTGATGTTCCATTTCTTCATTCATTCACAGGATGTGGGTGTAGCTGGCTAGACCAGCATTTATTGCCCATCCATAGTTGCACTTCGGAAGGTGGTAGTGAGCTCCAGTATTAATGTTTACCTTCAGCCTTGCATTGCTGCAAATCATGTTGAGGGTGGTGAAGATCTCACCCTTTCTCATGATGGTGTCAACATTCTCATAATAGTGTTATTGGAGGCTCAGTGGTTTTGCTGCTGTGGCTGAGCTCAAATTAATTCACTTTGCTGACACTCCTACCCTTGGAAGACTGACTTGCTGTAATGTGGCTGGTGGCAGAGGAAGACGGCTGTGGCTTTGATCTGCAGCATTGAGCAAAATTCTGCCACTTGTCACATTTATTGCAGCATTTCCCATATGTGAAACATGTTGCTCTGTTCTGAGGGTGATGGTCCCTACAGTTGGAGTAGAGCATGCCCTGTACCACAAAAACTTCTGTTTCCTGCCTTATGGGGCAACTTTGAGCCTGCATTAGCGGTCAGTGAGAATGGCAAGATGGACAGAGAATTCGGCAAGAATCAGAAGATGCGATTCTCTCTGCCAAGTTCATGATTTGCAACTTTCCAGGCCATTCGCTGGCGGCACAACAAGAAATCCACAGTTAAAGTCTGGGATCTTTATGTTGATGCATTATAACATCATTAGTGAGCCCTCCTTCCCCTCACTAAATATCCATCAGCTGCCAACGTGATATCAATTTGCAACAATAGACGATTTACAACCGCCGTATAAAAGAGAACCTACCGACCTCAGCTCCGAAGGGGATATCCGAGGTGAATGTTCAGGTTGCTACTACCACCAAGGATGCCAGTTAAGAGGGGGCAATGGAGAGGATGCAGGGGACCTAGATAAGTTCAACTCAGGGTGGGGGGGTTCAATATTGGCATCTCAGAGGGTGGGGTCACTCGCAGGACTTGGCAGCCCTCCATGTCTGTGAGCCTTTAGGTTTAAAGGGGTCTGGTGCTTGGCATGCAGGCAGTGCTTCCTGTGTCCTCCTTGCTGGGTTTTGTAGCAATAAGACCATAAGACATAGGAGCAGAATTAGGCCACTCGGCCCATCGCGTCTGCTCTGCCATTTAATCATGGCTGATATTTTTCTCATCCCCATTCTCCTGCCTTTTCCCCATAACCCTCGATCCCCTTATTAATCAAGAATCTATCTATCTCTGTCTTAAAGACACTCAATGACCTGGCCTCCACAGCCTTCTGCGGCAAAGAGTTCCACAGATTCATCATCCTCTGGCTGAAGAAATTCCTCCTCATCTCTGTTTTAAAGGATCATTCCTTTAGCCTGAGGTTGTGCCCTCTGGTTCTAGTTTTTTCTACTCGTGGAAACATCCTCTCCACGTCCACTTTATCCAGGCCTCACAGTATCCTGTAAGTTTCAATAAGATCCCCCCCCCCCATTCTTCTAAACTCCAACGAGTACAGACCCAGAGTCCTCAACCGTTCCTCATACGACAAGTTCTTCATTCCAGGGATCATTTTTGTGAACCTCCTTTGGACCCTTTCCAAGGCCCGCAGAAAACTGTTCACAATAGTCCAAATGGGGTCTCGCAAGAGCTTTATACAGCCTCAGAAGTACATCTCTGTTCTCTCGACATGAATGATAACATTGCATTTGCCTTCCTAACTGCCGACTGAAGCTGCATGTTAACCTTGAGAATCTTGAACAAGAACTCCCAAGTCCATTTGTGTTTCTGATTTCCTAAGCATTTTCCCATTTAGAAAATAGTCTATGCCTCCATTCCTCCTTCCAAAGTGCATAAACTCACACTTTTCCATATTGTATTCCATCTCCCATTTCTTTGCCCACTCTCCTAATCTGTCCAAGCAAGTCCTTCTGCAGCCCCCCTGCTTCCTCAATACTACCTGTCCCTCTACATATCTTTGTATCATCTGCAAACTTAGTAACAGTGCCTTCAGTTCCTTCCTCCAAATCATTAATGTATATTGTGAAAAGTTGTGGTCCCAGCACTGACCCCTGAGATATACCACTAGTCACCAGCTGCCATCCTGAAAAAGACCTCTTTATCCCCACTCTCTGCCTTCTGCCAATCAGCCAATCCTCTATCCATGCCAGGGCCTTACCCCAACACCATAGGCACTTAACTTATTAAACAGTCTCCAATGCGGCACCTTGTCAAAGGTCTTCTGGAAATCTAAATAAATCACGTCCACTGGTTCTCCTTTATCTAACGTCCTTGTTACCTCCTCAAAGAACTCTAACAGATTTGTCAGACATGACCTCCCCTTGACAAAGCCGTGCTGACTCAGTGCTACTTTATCATGCACTTCCAAGTACTCTGCGATTTCATTTCTAATAATGGACTCTCAAATCTTGCCAATGACCAAAATCAGGCTAATTGGCCTATAATTTCCCGTCTGCTGCCTCCTTCCCTTCTTAAACGGCGGTGTTACATTCGCTACTTTCCAGTCCTCTGGCACCCTCCCTGCCTCCAATGATTCCTGAAAGATCACCACCAATGCTTCCACAATTTCTTCAGCTATCTCTTTTAGAACCCTGGGGTGTAGTCCATCCGATCTAGGTGATTTATCCACCTTCAGACCTTTCAGTTTTCCCAGAACCTTCCTCTTAGTGATGGCCACTAAACTCACCTGTGCCCCCGACTCTCCTGGAACTCTGGCATCCCACTGGTGTCTTCCACCGTGAAGACTGATGCAAAGTAACTATTTAGTTCCTCTGCCATTGCTTTGTTTCCTATTATTACTTCCCCAGCCTAATTTTTCAGCGGTCCAATGGCTATTTTTGCCTCTCTCTCACCTTTTATATATTGAAAAGAAACTCTTCCTATCTTCTTTTATATTACTAGCTAGCTTACACTCATATTTCATCTTCTCCCCCCCCTTATTGCTTTTTTAGTTGTGCTCTGTTCGCTTTTAAAAGCTTTTCAGCCCTCTGGCTTCCCACTAATGCTTGCCACTTTGTATGCTTTTTCTTTTGCTTTTATGTTGTCCTTGACTTCCCTCATCAGCCCTGGATGCCTCGTCCTCCCCTTAGCATGTTTCCTCCTCCTTGGAATGAATTTCTGTTGTGCCTCCCGAATAACTTTCAAAAACTCCTGCCATTGCTGTTCCATCATCTTCCCTGCTAGGCTCCCTTTCCAATCAACTCTGGCCAGCTCCTCCCTCATGTCTTTGTAGTTACCTTTATTTAATTGTAATACTGTTATATCTGATTCCAGCTTCTCCCTCTTAAATTGCAGGGTAAATTTTATCATAAGGGTTCCTTAACCTTAAGTTCCCTAATTAAGTCTGCCTCATTACCAATCACCAAATCCAGAATTGCTTGTTCCCGAGTAGACTCTATCACAAGCTGCTCTAAAAAAAATCTCTTAAACATTCCACAAATTCCTTTCCTTGGAATCCACTACCTACCTGATTTTCCCAGTCCATCTGCATATTGAAGTCCCTCATGATTATAGTAATATTGCCTTTTTTTATATAACTTTTCTATCTCCTGATTTATTTTCTGCCCCACATCCTGACTACTGCTAGAGATCTGTCCATAACTCCCACCAGGGTCATTTTACCTTTGCGATTCCTCAACTCTACCCATAGAGATTCTATGCCCTTCGGATCCTATATCACTTCTTGCTATCGATTTAACTTCATTCCTTATTAACAATACAACACCACTTCCTTTGCCCATCTGCCTGTCCTTCTGATAGGACCTACATCCTTGGATATTTAGATCCCAGCCCTGATCCCCTTGCAGCCACATCTCTGTGATGCCCACAACATCATACCGACCTATTTCAATGTGCCCATGAAGCTCATTTACATTGTTCCGTATACTGCACGCATTTAGGTACAACACCCTCAAAGTCTTGCATTGACCACCTCCCTTCTCATACTTGTCACTTTTTTTGCTCTACCTGAGGTTAGATTCCTGCCACCTTCTATACTCTCTGTTCTATTACATGGTCTGGAAACTTTATTAACCTCTCCTGAGCCCTCAGCTCCATTAACCTGCACTTCTACCCTCTCCTTTAACTTTGATTTTCTAATTCGCCATACAACTGAACTCTCCCATGGCTATTTAGTTTAAAGCCCTATCTACAGCCCTAGTTATACAATTCTCCAGGACTCTGGTCCCAGTATGATTCAGATGAAGACCGTCCCATTGGAACAGGTCCCCCTCTTCCCCAATACTGGTGCCAATATCCTATGAATTCAAACCCATTCTTCCCACACCAATCTTTGAGCCACGCATTTACCTCCTTAATCTTATTGACCCTGTGCCAATTAGCTCATGGCTCAGGTAGTAATCCAAAGATTATTACCTTTTTGGTTCTGCTTTTTAATTTAGCTCCTAGCTGTTCATACTCCCTTAGCAGAATCTTTGTTCCTGTACTACCTATGTCATTGGTACCTACGTGGACCACGACAACTGGGTCTTTACCCTCCCACTCCAAGTTCCTCTGCAGCCCAGATGAGATATCCCGAACCCGAGCACCAGGCAGGCAACACAACCTTCAGGATTCTCGATCCTGGTCAGTGAGAACAGTGTCAATGCCCCTAACTATACTATCCCCAATTACGACTACATTTCTTTTTTCTCCCCCCACTTGAATGGCTCCCTGTACCACGGTGCTGTGGTCAGTTTGCTCATCCTCCTGCAGTACCCCTTCCCATCCACACAGGGAGCAAGAATCTCGAACCTGTTGGACAAGTTCAGGGACTGAGGTTCCTGCAACCCTACCTCCTGGATTTCTCTATCTGCCTTATTTGCAGCCACACCCTCCTGTCCCTGTCCACTGGCTGAATTCAAGGTATTTAATCTAAGGGGTGTGACTGCCTCCTGGAACACAGTGTCCAGGTATCTCTCCCCATCCCTGATGTGTCGCAGCGTCTGAAGCTCAGAATCCAGCTCATCCACTCTGAGCCAGAGTTCCTCAAGCAATCAACATTTACTGCAGACATGCTCACTGGGAACCACAATGGGGTCCGCCAGCTCTCACATCATGCATGAACAACACATCACCTGACCCTCCATCTCTATTTTATTTAATTAGTTTTTAATTTGGGTTTTAATTTTTTTAAATTTAAGGTGCAACATTGTGTACAGCAACATCGACGTGCTGCTATACACGGCCATGAACAATGCCCTGCAGAGGAGGGGGAGGCAGATCCCATTGTTCTTCTGGAAGCAGGGCCACAGTTGGCAAAGCCTCAGAAGAGACATACTGGCAAAGGGTATTCTGACGTCAAACTTCCTACCTCCAGATGTCAGATCTCTAGTACCACAGAAGACTGTGCCTGTCCTGGGAGACAGTGGACCATGTGTGCCTGGCGATGCAAGAGTTTGTACCACATGGACTGGGAGGTCACCCATTGCCTGTGGCCCTTAAAGTTACTGCTGCTCTGAACTTCTATGGTAGCAGCTTAGTTTAGGGCTACACGGGTGACCTGTGCGGCATATCACAGTCAGCAATGCACAAGTGCATAAGGGAGGTCACGGATGTGCTATTCGTGAGGGCCCAGACACTTATAGCAGGCATGTCCCAGGTGCAGGATGTCATCAACTGCAACTCTGTGGCTCTGAGGTCACCCTGGAGGCAAAGGATATCACTCCCACAACACCTAGATGGTCTGACCATGCAATGTGCATTATGCAGGTGTATGCCCTTTTCCCAGGGAGCACCCATGATAGTTACATCTTGCAGCGCTCGAAGATCCCAGCTGTATTAAAGGGACAGCAGCAGCAGGAGGGTTGGCTCCTTGGGGACAAGAGGGTATCCCGCAAGAGGTGGCTGATGATACCAGTGCGGAGGCCACAAACACCAGCGGAGACTCGCTATAATGAGGCTCATGCGTCAACACATGCGCTGGTTGAGCAGGCGATTGGACTGCTCAAGATGTGGTTCTGGTGCATGAGTGCATGCGGGAGGTCATTCTGATGGTGACTACATTCATGGGCAGGGTGCTAAAGCCACGGCTGCACGCTGCAGGAAAATGAAGATGACTTGTAGTGAGGACAGAATGATATTCCTCTTATCCTCAGCAATATGTCTGACTCCTGCCTGACAGAGAGTTGAATGCATCCTACCGATGAACAGTCTTATCATGTGGTTCAGAGACACTGGATGACAAATTTCAGCTATTACTGCCCTTCCAACATCGGGAATCCTGGTGTTTTCCTTCACCTTACCTACAAACTGGGCAGACTCTTAATACTGTCAGTTCTTGGCATCCTTATCATTAAATAAGAATGGCAAACATGAAAGGCTTGATCATTGATGTTGTGCCGGGGGTAGGGTGGCCAGGGGGATTGGGGGGGATGCCTGGGTTTAGGGGTGGGGGGGTGCATGTCAGCAGCAGCACATCTTCACTGTGTCAACAGTGTGGAAGGTGGGACAGACATAGCGATGCCATTCTCAAACTCCACTGGGATGAAGCACCGGGTGTGTGGGGTTGTTCACAGAGCTTGGTGCCATGAAGAACAAAGGAAAGTACAGCACTGGAACAGGCCCTTTGGCTGTCCAAGCCTGTGCCGATCATGATTCTCGAACTAAAGAAAAAACCTTCTGCCCTTACTTGGTCCGTATCCCTCTATTTCCTCCCTATTCATGTACCCATCCAGATGCCTCTTAAATGTTGTTAATGTGCCTGCTTCCACCACCTCCTCTGGCAGCACATTCCAGGCACCCACCACTCTCTGCATGAAAAACTTCCCCCACACATCTCCCTTAAACTTCCCCCTCTCACCTTGAACCTGTGCCCCCTTGTAATTGACACTTCCATCCTTGGAAAAACCCTCTGACTGTCCACCCTATCTATGTCTCTCCTAATTTTGTAGATCTCTATCAAGTCTCCCTCAGCTTCCATCTTTCCAGTGAAAACAATCCTAGTTTATTCAACCTCTCCTTATAACCAACACCCTTGAGATCAGACAACATCCTGGTAAACCTTCCTTGCACTCTCTCCAAAGCTTCCATGTCCTTCTGGTAGTGTGGTGACCAGAGCTGCACACAATGCTCCAAATGCGGCCTAACCGAGGTTTTATATAGCTGCAACATGATTTTCCAACTCTTGTACTCAATGCCCCGGCTGATGAAGGCAAGCATGCCATATGCTTTCTTCATCATCTCGGTCACCTGTGTTGCCACTTTTAGAGAACTGTGGACCTGTGAACGGGCAGCGCGGTAGCACAGTGGTTAGCACTGCTGCTTCACAGCTCCAGGGACCCTGGGTTCGATTCCCGGCTTGGGTCACTGTCTGTGTGGAGTTTGCAAGTTCTCCTCGTGTCTGCGTGGGTTTCCTCCGGGTGCTCCGGTTTCCTCCCACAGTCCAAAGATGTGCGGGTTAGGTTGATTGGCCATGCTA
Organism: Mustelus asterias; assembly: GCF_964213995.1. Classification (NCBI taxonomy): domain Eukaryota; kingdom Metazoa; phylum Chordata; class Chondrichthyes; order Carcharhiniformes; family Triakidae; genus Mustelus; species Mustelus asterias. Next base: position 30,469,576 of record NC_135806.1, read on the forward strand.
AAAAATTGCCCCTTAGTGTCCTGGGATGCGTAGGTTAGAGGGATTAGTGGGTAAAATATGTAGGGATATGGGGGTAGGGCCTGGGTGGGATTGTGGTCGGTGCAGACTCGATGGGCCGAATGGTCTCTTTCTGTGCTGTAGGGTTTCTAAGATGCTAAGACCTGCACACCCAGATCCCTCTGTATGTTAATGAAAATGCTATGAAATGACATGAGTGATTTTTACTTTTAGAGCAATATTACAATGGTGACTTATCTCTGCTCGTGTCTAGGTCCACCCGTGCACACTAAGTGCCTATAGTTTCTTACTCTTTCTCACCCTCCCGCTACATCTAGGTGTATCCCCAGGACTCAAGCTGAGGTTGAGGTGGCCTGCTGCCTTTCACACCCCTTTGGCTGAAATGACCACAGTGGAGGAAGGACCTTGGGAATCCGGGCCAAATATTGGGCAACATGGGTGTTGCAGTGCTGCCCTCCTTGGTGTGCTGAGCTGGAGGTGTGTCACGCACGGGAGGGTGGCACATGGACTGGAGATGCCCAGGATTTCCTGGGTGGAAGGCCCCAAGCCATGTTCCTGCTGATCCTTTTCTCTTCAGTTGCCCAAGGGCCCCTATGCCCCTCCAAGGGATAGAGATGCCGCTGGACTGGGATTTAGAAGTCCTGCCATCCTCTGGCACTGACACTTGTGGATTCCCACCAGTGCCTGCATTATGCAGTTGAAGCTCTGCACCATGGAGCTTATGCCCTCAGACATGGAGTTGAACCATGGAGTGAACATCCTCCGTCATAGAGTGCAGGTTCCTGCACTGAAGTCTCCATGGGCAGGTGCCACTCTCGCAGTGCTGTCCTTGTTGCGCTGAAATGACGGCACCATCTCCTTAAATAAAAGATGATGGGACTCCTCCAGTCAGCCTTGCAATTCAAGGAGGAATGCTGTCATCCCTTCCTGATGCTTGCATCTCTGACTTTGCAGCTGCAGCAGCTGTGGGACAACTGTACCCAGGGACACGTCATCGGCAAGGGACTGAGCAGTTCCTGGGCTCTGGCATCCCTGCTAGTGCTGGTTCCCTGGGATGTCCCTATCTCTGCTGTGGATCTGCTGTGGTGACTCAGAAGCCTGTCTACTAATTATTCCACCAAGATGCGAGTATATGCACTGGTGGAGCATGCGGGTGACAGCTGTGATGCTTTGTCAATACTGGTCTCCAAGATTTCCTTCAGAGCTGCTGGAGTCTGTGGTATCCAAAGGGGTGAGAGCATGGTCTGAGCTGATCGACTGCCTGCAAGGGAAGCGAGATGGCATGAGTGCATCGGGGGAATGATGGCAGAAAGGTAACTCATGTGAGGCTTGGACCATGGCTGCATGTACTTAAGGTTCTCACTTTTGCTTGTTTCCCCCACCTCACCCTCTGCAAAGGTGCAGTCCTACTCGTCTCTGGCCACTCGCTTCATAGGGCATTAAGCTTCTCAGTTCAGCATGAGTCCTGCAAGCTGTCCTTGCTCACACCAGTTGCTTGAGCTTGTCCTGCAGTGAGACAGATGGGGAGAGTGTAGACGAGAGTCCTGATGAGTCAGATAGTGATGAAGTCTGGCATGCATGGGAGGTAGGTGAGAGTGAGGTTGTGAGGAACAGAATAGTTACTGGGAGCACCAGGGGTAGTCAGAGGGAGTATTGGGAATCCATGAGTTAACTGGGAGAGAGATAAGGGGTGCAGAGCAAGGCAGACTTACCCTGTCAGACTTACCCTGGTTTTATAAGGAAGTCATGATGTGGAGATGCCGGCGTTGGACTGGGGTAAACACAGTAAGAAGTTTAACAACACCAGGTTAAAGTCCAACAGGTTTATTTGGTAGCAAAAGCCACACAAGCTTTCGAGGCTCTAAGCCCCTTCTTCAGGTGAGTGAAGAAGGGGCTTAGAGCCTCGAAAGCTTGTGTGGCTTTTGCTACCAAATAAACCTGTTGGACTTTAACCTGGTGTTGTTAAACTTCTTACTTTATAAGGAAGGTCAATCATCTTCTTGCGACACCTTTTATGGAGGCAGCTGGCACTCATTATCACAACCACAGGCTCCCAGGCAGGGGTGGTGACCTTGCCTGATGGACATCTGCATGATCGTGGTTAGAGGATGTGACAGTCTGCTGAACGCCATCCAGGAGTTTATTGGGGCTCCCTTTGTGAATCTAAGTGCAGTTATCCTCCTGACTGGATTTGGAACAAGTGCTCGGGAGTGCTGGGGAGGCATTTAAAAGGAGCACCCCACTGATTGCAGAGATTAAGTCTTCCCGTAGTGAGCGAATTAGAGGCAATCCACCACAAACATGACATGAATAGTGTGGAAAAAAATCCTGCGCCAGTAAAATTCTCGCCAGTTTTTTCCACTGGAAACGACACTGAAAAAATATGGTAAAATTCTGCCCAATATCTCTGCTGCTTTTTTCTGACTGTTAACTTCACATGCAAATGCTAAAGACTGCGTGTAGTGTTAAATCTTCCTGTCACAGTAGCTGCTTATGGACAAGATCGCTGTGGACCCCGCAGGCTTTTTGATCCCTGACTAAGTCATGAGTAAGGATGCCAAATATACATTTCTTCATTTTCAAGGTTACTTTTTAAGACTGTATTGATTCATTTGCTCTTTGGTTTGTTGAATTAAACACATGGTGTGGAGTATTGTATTTTTTTACTAGAAAACAAATGTTCTCGAACATTTTTAGAATTATTTTGGGGTCTTCCTCCTCCTCCATTTGGAAAACAAATGACTCAAAATTCCTGATTGCTTCAGGGTTCACTAAGTTTAATAAGATGTAAGCTTGTACCTTTTGTCATTTCTCAGATAATGCAGCATTGCAGTAAATACGCCATTCCTTCTCAACATTTTCACAACTGTCTGCAATGTTTTCCTTGAATACATAGAAACATACAACAGGAAGAGGCCATTTGGCCTTAACATACAATAACTCAGCAAGGCAGATAAACCTTTCCACCTTTTAACTGCATTCGCTCCAACTCTAGTATGTATTTTCTGCTGATGTTTCTTGAAGGAAATGTACTTTTTTGTCTTCTTTGTGTTGAACTTTCATCTGATCAAGGGAGGAAGGTAGTGTAGACTGAGTGGTCACGTGAAGATGTAATGACGTGGCTACAAAAAAGGGTCACATGTCAGGAGCACCGGAGATCTCCCGGGAACGTGAGCAGAGTACAAGAATGGAGTGGCTGCTCAGCTAGCGAATGAAGAATTGTTAGTTACATGTTACACCCCAATCAATGGGATGCTCCTTTCAAACTCCTCCCCAGCACTTGTTCCAAGTCCAGTCAGGGGGATAACTGCGAGGAAGACAGCACTTAGATTCACAGAGGGAGCCCCAGTAAACTCCTGGATGGTGTTCAGTGGAGTCTCACATCCTCTAACCACGATCATGCTGATATCCATCAGGCAAGCTCACCACCCCTGCCTTGGAGCCTATGGCTGTGATAATGAGTGCTCCGCCATTCATCACAATCATGGCTGATCATCTCTGTCCTAAATCTGGGCGGCACGGTAGCACAGTGGTTAGCACTGCTGCTTCACAGCTCCAGGGACCTGGGTTCGATTCCCGGCTTGGGTCACTGTCTGTGTGGAGTTTGCACATTCTCCTTGTGTCTGCGTGGGTTTCCTCCGGGTGCTCCGGTTTCCTCCCACAGTCCAAAGATGTGCGGGTTAGGTTGATTGGCCGTGCTAAAAAAATTGTCCCTTAGTGTCCTGGGATGCGTAGGTTAGAGGGATTAGTGGGTAAAATATGTAGGGATATGGGGGTAGGGCCTGGGTGGGATTGTGGTCGGTGCAGACTCGATAGGCCGAATGGCCTCTTTCTGTACTGTAGGGTTTCTATGATTCTAAATAGTCTACCATGTATCCTCAGACTATGATCCCTGGTTCTGGACACCCCCACCATTGGGAACATCCTTCCTGCATTTACCCTGTCCAGTCCTGTTAGAATTTTGTAAGTCTCTATGAGATTCCCCCCTCATTTGTCTGAACTCCAGTGAAAACAATCCTAACTTAGTAAATCTCTCTTCATACATCAGTCTCCCCATCCCCAGAATCAGCCTGGTAAACCTTTGCTGCACTCTCTCAAAAACAAGAACATCTTTCCTCAGAAAAGGAGACCAAAACTGCACACAATATTCTAGATGTGGCCTCACCAAGGCCCTGTATAATTGCAACAACACATCTGGGACAGTGTGGTGAAGTTCTTGTGCTATACTGCCAACTCCTGATACCATGTAGAAGTAAGTGCTGGTTTCCCAAATACTAACAAGGACTTGTAACTAACAAAACTTTATTCACTAGATGAGCAGCCACTCCATTCTTGTACTCTGCTTACACTCCCAGGAGATCTCCTGTGCTCTTGACATGTGACCCTTTTTTGTAGCCACGTCATTACATCTTCACGTGACCACTCGGTCTACACTAACCATACCTTCCTCCCTTGATCAGATGAAAGTTTAACACAAAGAAGACATTTCCTTCAAGAAACATCAGCAGAAAACGCATGCTAGAGTTGGAGTGAATGGAGTTGAAAGGTGGAAAGGTTACCTGCCTTGGTGAGTTAATGTATGTTGCAAAGAAAACTTCAAAGGAGAAATTGGATTTGTGTCTGCTGTTTTTTATACAGAGATATATAGAAAAATAAGGCAATAAAGCTAACTTATTAATATTTGCATGGTATTCTATAACCACTATATAGTGCTCAAATTGAAATTTCAGTCTTCAATGTCAACAGTGATATGACTATGTCATATCACAAATTGTTCAATTTGTTCTCGGAAAAGTAAAATCTGTTTTTTTTCCCAAAGCGACTAAAACATATTGACTGCAAATTTTGTCTCCGTAGCACCCTGTTTTTTTAATGCTACAAAATGTCACTTTGTCTCCAGTGTGGTATCCATGATGCCTGGGTGCAATTCTGGTGTGAGCCACACCAGCTGGCTATTTGGTGACTGTGTTAGCACAAGTGCAGGAAGCATCCACTGGAAATATGCAGAAAAGAAAGATTGTGATATCAATCCGCGCGTGACTGCCAGCGCTGTCATATTGGAGCTCAAGGCTCCAGCTAATGGCTTCTTTTAAACATGCACAATTGAACATGTTGTTCGAGGACTGTCACAAACAGGAGGGGGGTCAATTTAAACTTCCCTGATTTCACTGCTCTCAACCCATCCATAAACAGAAAAGTTGTTTGGTATATTTTCCCAAACGCTTAAATTTGGAAAGGTTCCAATCCTCTACTAATCACTTGCACAGCAAACTCAAGGTAAGATGAAAAAAGAGTCCGTTTAGTTTTACACACACGTGCACGAGAGGGATTTTGCAATGTCCACCCATTTTATATTCACACAATGAATGAAAGTTAAGGAAAAAGGAAGAGGGAAGAGGGAGGGTTTCAGCTACGTGGATAATTGGAACACATTCTGGGGAAGGTGGGACCTGTACAAACAGGACGGGGTGCACCTGAACCAGAGGGGCACCAATATCCTGGGAGAGAAATTTGCTACGGCTCTTCGGGGGGGTTTAAACTAATTTGTCAGGGGAGTGAGAAAAGGAGTTGTAGTCCGGAAGTCACTGTTGAGGGTGGTGAGGTATTGGGGAAGGTATCAAGGTCAAGGGTGGGTACCAGTAGACAGGAAGGTGGGTTGAAGTGTGTCTACTTCAATGCAAGGAGCATCCGGAACAAGGTAGATGAACTTGGGGCGTGGATTGGTACTTGGGACTACGATGTTGTGACCATTACAGAGACATGGGTAGAATAAGGACAGGAATGGTTGTTGGACGTTCCGGGGTATAGATGTTTCAGTAAGTGCAGGGAAGCTGGTAAAAGAGGTGGAGGAGTAGCATTGTTAATCAAGGATAGTTTAACGGCTGTGGAAAGGCACTTCGAGGGGGATCTGCATACTGAGGTAATATGTTAGAAAGTTAGAAATAGGAAAGGAGCGGTCACGTTGTTAGGAGTTTACTATAGGCCCCCAAATAGTAATAGAGTTGTGGAGTAAGAAATTGCTAAGCAGATTATGGATAGGTGTGAGGGTCACAGGGTAGTTGTCATGGGGGACTTTAACTTTCCAAATATTGATTGGAACCTTTGTAGGTCGAACAGTTCAGATGGGGCAGTTTTTGTGCAGTGTGTGCAGGAGGGTTTCCTGACACAATATGTGGATAGGCCGACAAGAGTGGGGCCACATTGGATTTGGTACTGGGAAATGAACTGGGCCAAGTGTTAGATTTGGCTGTGGGAGAGCACTTTGGAGATAGTGACCACAATTTGGTGTCTTGTTATTACAATGGAGAGGGATAGGGCCGTACGGCAGGGCAAGGTTTATAATTGGGGGAGAGGTAATTATGATGTGATTAGGCAAGAATTAGGGGGCATAAGATGGGAACAGAAACTGTCAGGGAAAGGCACAAATGAAAAGTGGAACTTTTTCAAGGAACAAATACTGTGTGTCCTTGATAGGTATGTCCCTGCCAGGCAGAGAGGAAATGGCCGAGTGAGGGAACCATGGTTCACAAAAGAGGTGGAATATCTTGTAAAAAGGAAGAGGGAAGCTTATGTAGGGATGAGGAAACAAGGTTCAGATGGCTCGATTGAGGGTTACAAGTTAGCAAGGAATGAGCTGAAAAAGGGGCTTAGGAGAGCTAGGAGGGGGCATGAGAAGTCCTTGGTGGGTCGGATCAAGGAAAACCCCACGGCATTTTACTCTTATGTGAGGAATAAAAGAATGACCAGGGTGAGGTTAGGGCTGGTCAAGGACAGCAGTGGGAACTTGTATATGGAGTCAGTAGAGATAGGAGAGGTGATGAATGAATACTTTTCTTCAGTGTTCACCAAGGAGAGGGGCCATGTTTTTGAGGAAGAGAAGGGGGGCCAGGCTAATAGGCTGGAGGAAATAGACGTTCGGAGGGAGGATGTACTAGCAGTTTTGAATAAACTGGAGGTCAATAAGCCCCCTGGGCCTGATGAAATATGTCCTAGGATTCTTTGGGAGGCAAGGGATGAGATTGCAGAGCCTTTGGCTTTGATTTTTGGGTCCTCACTGTCCACGGGGATAGTGCCAGAGGACTGGAGAGTGGTGAATGATGTTCCTCTGTTTAAGAAAGAGAATAGAAATGACCCTGGTAATTATAGGCTGGTTAGTCTTACTTCGGTGGTTGGTAAGTTGATGGAAAAGGTCCGTAGGGATGGGATTTACGACCATTTAGAAAGATGCGGATTAATCCGGGATAGTCAGCACGGATTCGTGAAGGGCAAGTCGTGCCTCACAAATTTGATAGAATTTTTTGAGGAGGTAACTAAGTGTGTTGATGAAGGTAGGGCAGTTGATGTCATATACATGGATTTTAGTAAGGCATTTGATAAGGTCCCCCATGGTCGGCTTATGATGAAAGTAAGGAGGTGTGGGATAGAGGGAAAGTTGGCCAATTGGATAGGTAACTGGCTATCTGATCGAAGAAAGAAGGTGGTTGGTGGTGGATGAAAAGTTTTTGGACTGGAGGCAGGTTGCTAGCGGAGTGCCACAGGGATCAATGCTTAGTCCTCTGCTATTTGTGATTTTTATTAATGACTTAGAGGAGGGGGCTGAAGGGTGGATCAGTAAATTTGCTGATGACACCAAGATTGGTGGAGTAGTGGGTGAGGTGGAGGGCTGTTGTAGACTGCAAAGAGACATAGATAGGATGCAAAGCTGGGCTGAAAAATGGCAGATGGAGTTTAACCCTGATAAATGTGAGGTGATTAATTTTGGTAGGACAAATTTAAATGTGGATTACAGGGTCAAAGGTAGTGTTCTGAAGACTGTGGAGGAACAGAGTGATCTTGGGGTCCATATCCACAGATCTCTGAAGATTGCCATTCAAGTGGATAGAGCTGTGAAGAAGGCCTATAGTGTGTTAGCTTTTATTAACAGGGGGTTGGAGTTTAAGAGCCGTGGGGTTATGCTGCAACTGTACAGGACCTTGGTGAGACCACATTTGGAATATTGTGTGCAGTTCTGGTCACCTCACTATAAGAAGGATGTCGAAGTGCTGGAAAGAATGCAAAGGAGATTTACCAGGATGCTGCCTGGTTTGGAGGGTAGGTCTTATGAGGAAAGGTTGAGGGGGCTTGGACTGTTCTCTCTGGCATGGAGGAGGTTGAGGGGAGACTTAATAGAGGTTTATAAAATGATGAAGGGGATAGATAGAGTGAACGTTCAAAGACTATTTCCTCGAGTGGATGGAGCTATTACAAGGGGGCATAACTATAGGGTTCATGGTGGGAGATATAGGAAGGATATCAGAGGTAGCTTCTTTACGCAGAGAGTGGTTGGGGTGTGGAATGGACTGCCTGCAGTGATAGTGGAGTCAGACACTTTAGGAACATTTAAGCGGTTATTGGATAGGCACATGGAGCACACCAGGATGATAGGGAGTGGGATAGCTTGATCTTGGTTTCAGATAAAGCTCGGCACAACATCGTGGGCCGAAGGGCCTGTTCTGTGCTGTACTGTTCTATGTTCTATGTTATAGGGTTCAGGGCATGACCACAATAAAACACAAGTTGGGGTTTTACATGTGTCCAGAGTCCAGAATCAGAAGTCAACGAGAATGATTGTTCCGAGGGGAGATTGACTGAATGCTCCGTCTTTCCTGAGTGAGATAACGGGAGAAGGCATGTAGACCCTTTTACAAAAGGATCATTTAGATCCAAAACATTGGGCAGGATTCTCTGATCTCTTTCACCCTGTCACCACTGCCATTGAGAACTTAGTATTTGGTGCTCAGCCAAATCTCCATTCACTCCGTCGGACCGGAGAATCCCAGCTGCTGGTGAGGTCGGAGGTTTCCGGAGATTAACTGTTTCACTCCATAGATGCTGCCATTTCTGCTGAGTGTATCGAGCATTTTTTAAAAAATATGACATTGCGGCTTGGGGAAGTCTTGTGACATACCTCCTCGATGGTGTACAGTTTGCAGCAAAACTTCCAGGTGGTGGTGTTCCCATGTATCTCCCAGATAGGAGTGGCCATGGCTTTGGAAGGTGCTGTCTGAGGAGTCTTGGTGAGTTTCTGCAGTGCATCTTATAAATGGTATACATATGCTGCCTCTGTGTGTTGGTGTTAAAGGGAATTAATGTTTTATGGCTGGGCTGCCAATGAAGCTACATATGGTGTCGGGTTCTGCTGGACTTCTTCCGAGTATCTTAAAAGTAGTAGCTGCTGAGATAGTAGGTACATTGGTTTAAATTTTCCAAAGTTCCCTAGGTTCTACAGAGGTCCAGTCAGATTGGAAAATAACAAAATTAACTCATGTATTCAAGAGAAGGCAGGATAACTTATTAGCCTAACATCAGTCATATGGAAACACTGGAATCCATTTTTAATGAGGTTATGGTCGGTACTTAAAAAGCCTTAATGCAATCAGGCAGTGTTAACATGGTTTTGTGAAAGGGAAAATGTGTATGACTAATTTATTATAGTTCTGTGGGGAAGTAAAAAGCAACACACGTGAAGGGGAAACTGTACATCATAGAATCATAGAAACCCTACAGTGCAGAAAGAGGCCATTTGGCCCATCGAGTCTGCACCGACCACAATCCCACCCAGGCCCGACCCCCTTATCCCTACATATTTACCCGCCAATGTTCTAACCTACGCATCTCAGGACACTAAGGGAGAATTTTAGCATGGCCAATTAACCTAACCCGCACATCTTTGGACTGTGGGAGGAAACCGGAGCACCCGGAGGAATCCCACGCAGACACAAGGAGAATGTGCAAACTCCACACAGACAGTGACCCAAGCCGGGAATCGAACCCAGGTCCCTGGAGCTGTGAAGCAGCAGTGCTAACCACTGTGCTACCGTGCCGCCCACGTACATATGGTGTACTTGGATTTCCAGAAGATATTTGACAAGGTGCCACATTAAGGGTACTAAAGAAAATAAGATTTTCTAAAGGTGTAGGGGTTAACATATTAATTTGGCTAACAGGAAATGGAGTAGGGAAAAATGGGTCATTTCTCGGTTGGCAAAATTTGGATGAAGTTGCCCTCCAAGCCACCCACCATCTTGACTGGGAAATGTATCACCGTACCTTTTGACCCAGACTGTCGCTGGGTCAAAATCCTGGAACTTCCTCCCTAACAGCACTATGGGTGTACCTACATATTAGAGACGCGGTCTTTCAAGAAGGCAGCTCACCACCACCTTCTCCAGGGCAATTAGGGATGGGCAATAAATGCATAACACCACGTTCCAAGAATGAATGAAAACAAAGGATTTGGGAGCCTTTAGGTTGAATAATTTTTTAGTACCCTTTCCCTGGTGAATGCAATGCACTCCCCCTCTTTCACCACTCTTTTAAATAATTATTTTATATCTTTCCGTGTGCAAAGGCATCAGCAGTACGAAACAGTGTTGCAGCTTTTCTATATACCAGGGCAGACAGCTGCCACATGTTTAGCCATCTGGGCCCTGACAATAAATCACTGTCTTCAGCAATGAAATGGGGTCCTGTTCAATTCATTTCCAGGTGGTTCATGATCAGGTGCATCAAATAATGCAAATTGCTGCCTTCATTTACAAAACCCACTTTGTCAATCAGACCATAAGAAATAGGAGTAGGCCATTCAGCCCCTTGAGGCTGCTCTGCCATTCAACTGGATCATGGCTGATACGACATTCCTCACACCGACTTTCCTGCCCTTCCCCCATAACCATTGATCCCCTTGCTGAGCAAAAATCTATCTATCTCTTCCTTAAATAAACACCAGGGCTGGAATTTTACTGCCCTGCCCGCCACGGGAATTGGAGCAGGTGAGGGGCGGGCAATGGGAAGGTCCGTTGACCTCGGGTGGGATTTTACGGTTTTGGGACGAGCGAGGCCATAAAATCCCACATAAGGACTCTGTCCCCATATCTCTCTGTGAAAGGAGTTCCAAAGTCTCACAACACTCAGAAGAAATTCCCCCTAATCTCAGTCTTAAATTGGTGCCCCTTTATTCTGAGACTATGCTCTCTGGCCTGAGACTCTCCCATGAGGGGAAAGATCCTTTCCACATTTACCCTGTCAAGTCTCTTAAGAATCCTATATATTTCAATGAGATCACCTCTCATTCTTGTAAATTCCAATGTGTAGAGTCCTAATTTGTTTAACCTTTCCTCATAAAACAATTCGTCCATACCGGAGATCAGTGAACCTTCTCTGAACTGCCTCCAGAATTGGAATTTCCTGGCTGCTCATGCCGGCAGAATTCTCTGGTCCCGCTGCAGTGAACGGAAATTTGGCTGAGCGCCAAATTCTCCGTCCTCTCTGGCTGTGGTGGCGGGGTGTGAACAGCTGGAAAATTCTGGCCAATATCTTTCCTTAAATAAGGGGACAAAAACTGCTCACAGTACTCCAGGTGTGGTCTCATCAGTACCTTGTGCAGTTGCAAGCAAAACTTCCCTACTCTTATACTCCAACCCTTGTGAAATAAGGGCCAACATTCCATTAGCCTTCCTGATTACCTGCTGCACCTGTGTGCCAGTTTTCTGTGTTTCATTCACAAGTATCCCCAAGTCCCTTTGTGTTGCATCTTTCTGCAGTTTTCTCCATTAAAATACTCTATTCTTTTATTTTCCCTACCAAATATTCAACTTCACATTTTCCCGCATTATACTCCACTTGCCAACTTTTTGCCCCTACCTAACCTATCAATATCTCTTTTTAAACTGTTTGGATCCCTCTCACAACTTGCTTTCCACCTCTTTTTATTGCGTCTGCAAATTTAGCTACGTACATTTGCTTCCTTCCTCCAAGTCATTAATATATGTGTAAACAGTTGCGGTCCCAACGCTGATCCCTATGGAACCTCATTGGTTACAGGTCATCATTGTGACAAAAGAACCCCCTATCCCCACTTGCTGTTTCCTGCCCATTAGCCAATTCTGTAGCCATGCCAGTATACTAACTCCAACACCGTGGGCTCTTAACTTATGACTTAACCTTTTGTGAGGTACCTTGTCGAACACCTTCTGGAAGTTCAAATACAACACATCTACTGGTTCCCCTTGATCCACTCTGGTTGAGATTTCCTTGAAAAACTCCAATAAAATTAGTCAGATATGATTTCCCTTCCATGAAGCTATGCTGACTCTGCATGACTAGATAATGATTTTCCAAATGTGCTGCTATTGCTTCCTTATAAATTGGGCGGGGATCCTGGATTCAGGATTCAATCCTGGACCGGGGAGCGGCGCGGGCTTGGAGGGCCGAAGGGCCTGTTCCTGTGCTGTATTGTTCTTTGTTCTTTGTTCTTATAATTGATTCCAACATATTTCCAACAATAGATGCCAGGCTAATTGGCCTATCGTTACCTGTTTTTTGTCTCCCTTTTGCATAGGGGTGTCGCATTGGCAGTTTTTCAATTCTCTGGTTCTCCCGAATCTAAGGATTACTGGTAAATTGTAACCAATGCATCCATTTTCTCTGTAGCTACTAGGTTCCTAGGGTGTAAGCCATCTACCTTTAGCCCCGTTAGCTTGTCTCTCGTGATGGTGATGGTACTTAATTCCTCCCCTGTGTTCTTTAGTTTTAATGGGATGTTTGAAGTATCTTCCACCATAAAGACTGATGCAAGATATCTATTTAACTCCTCTGCCATTTTCTTGTTTTCCGTAACACTCCAAAGATGTGCAGGTTAGGTTGATTGGCCATGCAAAATTGACCCTTAGTGTCAGGGGCGTTTTCAGGGTAAATACTTGGGGTTACAGGAATAGGACCTGGGTGGGATTCTGGTCAGTGCAGACTTGATGGGCCAAATGGCCTCCTCCTGCACTGTAGGGATTCTATGATTCTATAACTATCTCCCCAGATTCATTTTCTAAGGAGCCTATGTTCACTTTGACCTTTCTCTTCCTTTTTATATATTATAAGACGCTTTTGTCAGTTTTTTATATTCCTCATTAGTTTGCCCTTTATGGCTTATTTTCTCTCTCTTTACTTTTTTTTCTGTCCCCCTTTGCTGGATTCAAAATTTATCCCAGACTTTGGGGCTCTCACCTACTGTTGCCTCCTTATATTATTTTTCTTTCAACTCAATAATCCCCTTAACTTCCTTGGTTATCCATGGTTACTTCATTCCTCTCTTAGGATTTTTCTCCTTACTGGGATATATTTTTGCTGAGAGTCATGAATCATCTCCTTAAGTGTCAACCACTGCTCGCTTACTGTCTTTCCTGCTAATCTATCAGGGGCTCAGTCCACTTTCAGAAACCCTATCCTCATTTCACTGTAATGCCCTTAAAGTCAAACATAGTTGTTTCCGACCCAAGTTTCTCACTCTCAAACGGAATATTAAATTCTCCACGTCATGATCACTACTTCCTCGGGGATCTTTTATTCTGAGGTCATTTAGTAAACCTGCTTCATTACCTAACATTAATTGAAAGGGGACGTTTTGGTGGACAATTGTTAGGTGACCAAAGATGCACACTTAACACTCCTTCAAGACACATTCAGACATTGATGGAGAGCTGAACGTTGACATGGTGAGGTACATGCAGATATAGGATTTATTATACCATCTCATCAGCAGCTTGAAACAAATGTCTAAATTTGCTGACAGATTCAAAAGTGTTTCTCAATGTACACTATCATTGCATCATAGATTATTATGGCGTATTGCACAATTTCACACCTCAGGAGAACTGTGAAAGCAGTATGTAATATTCTTTCCATTAGATCTCCTGACACTTTGAGTTCAGGCATGACAACTTGTTATAAATTAGGGCCCCAAACCTAGTAAGGAACACAAATATTCACAAAGGATAGATCTTTTTGAGTTGTTCATGCCAAATTCCATAACCCAGCAGTAGTGCCTCTCATGAATACTCAGATTGCTGATGTAAACTTGCATTTCAATCCCCAGCAGAGTGTGGTGTTTATCTTCAGCGGTGTGAGTAATCTGGAGAGAATAATAATGTTCTCTGTTCTCCTACACATCGTAAGAGTTTTAACAACACCAGGTTAAAGTCCAACAGGTTTATTTGGTAGCAAATGCCATTAGCTTTAGGAGCGCTGCTCCTTCGTCAGATGCATTTCCACTCCATCTGACGAAGGAGCAGTGCTCCAAAAGCTAATGGTATTTGCTACCAAATAAACTTGTTGGACTTTAACCTGGTGTTGTTAAAACTCTTACTGTGTTCATCCCAGTCCAACGCCAGCATCTCCACATCACTCCTACACATCAGCAGGAAAGCCAAGGCAGCGTAAATTTCCAGATAGAGCTCAAATAAACTGAATGGCCATAATTTTTCATCCAGTTGGCACGTGCAACTAGTTGGCTAATTAAGAGGTAGCCAGCGTGAAACACGCTATGGGAAAGGCTGAGCACTGCCAGGGAAGGCCGGAAAAGGGTGGGTGCTGAGAAAAGTCAGGGTGTAGGCTCCCTCAGCGGAATAGCCACTGTGGAACTATGTCAGGGAACAGCAGACGTGTGAATATCAAATTGTAATGGAAAAACTATGCAAAGTGTGTTTAAGCAGCACTCTCAAACAAACTTCAGTCCTCAGACATTTTTTTTTAAAGTATTTCGGCTCTGACAGTTCATCCCGAAGGTCGAAGATTGCAGCCAAAAAGTAAAGGCCACCTGGCCATTCGGCCCATCCATCAACCTTAAAAGCAGATGGACCGTGTAAACTTGCGTTCAATTATTCCCTTAATGGGCTAAATTGCCTGCTTGATTGTCGGTGGGTGCACTTCCCACTTCTGCATACACCTGCCAGCTGAAATATTGGGCAAGTGTGTGATGAAGTTGGAATGTTCAGCTGACATCTTTTCGCACAATTTGACATGCTTTTGGATCATGTGCACACCCACCAAAGCACCCTAAAATTCTGGCCAATATATCTTACTAAGCTATAACCATCCCCTTCAGGCACCATGCTCAAATGACAGTGCATGTGGCAGAAAGCACATAGACCAGGGTGCTGCTTTATTAAAGCTATTTTGTGACCTCATTAAAAGTTAATCCCAATTGATCCCCAGTAGTTACACACCTTAAGTATTAAAGTAGATAAGTCCCCAGGGCCTGATGGGATCTACCCCAGAATACTGAGGGAGGCAAGGGCAGAAATTGCTGGGGCATTGACAGAAATCTTTGTATCCTCATTGGCTACAGGTGAAGTTCCAGAGGACTGGTGAATAGCCAATGTTGTTCCATTGTTTAAGAAGGGCAGCAGGGAGAATCCAGGAAATTATTGGCCGGTGAGCCTTATGTCAGTGGTAGGGAAATTATTAGAAAAGATTCTTAGGGACAGGATTTACTCACATTTGGAAAAAAATAGAACATAGAACATTACAGCGCAGTACAGGCCCTTCGGCCCTCGATGTTGCGCCGACCAGTGAAACCAATCTAAAGCCCATCTAACCTACACTATTCCAGTATCATCCATATGTTTATCCAATGACCATTTAAATGCCCTTAATGTTGGCGAGTCCATTCCTGCTGCAGGCAGGGCGTTCCATGCCCTTACTACTCTCTGAGTGAAGATGGACTTATAGTCGTAGACAGCATAGTTTTGTGAAGGGGAGGTCGTGCCTCACTAACTTGATCAAGTTTTTTGAGGAAGTGACCGAAGATGATAGATGAGGGAAAGGCACTGAATGTTGTATACATGAACTTCTGAAGGTGAAGTCACACAGGATTAGAGGAGAGCTGGCAAGATGTTCACAGAACTGGCTTGGCCGTAGAAGACAGAGGGTAGCAGTAGAGGGGTGCTTTTCTGAATGGAAGGCTGTGACTAGCATTGTTCCACAGGGATCAGTTCTGGGACCTTTGTTGTTAGTGGCATATATAAATGATTTGGAAGAAAATGTTGCTGGTCTAATTAGTAAGTTCACAGACGATACAAAAATTGGTGGAGTTGCGGATAGTGAAGAGGATTGTCAGAGGGTACAGCAAGATATAGACCAGTTGAAGACATGGGTGGAGAAATGGCAGATGGAGTTTAATCCAAACAAGTGTCAGATAATGAATGTCGGAATTATACAGTAAATGGTAGAATCCTTAGGAATATTGACAGGCAGAGAGATCTGGACGTACATGTCCACTGATCACTGAAAGTGGCAACGCAGGTGGATAAGGTAGTCAAGAAGGCATACAGAATGCTTGCCTTCATCAGTTGGGGCATTGAGTATAAAAATTCCCAGGTCATGTTGCAGCTGTACAGAACCTTGGTTAGGCCTCATTTAGAATATTGTGGACAATTCTGGTCGCCACACTACCAGAAGGATGCGGATGTTTTGGAGAGGGTACAGAAGAGATTTACCAGGATGTTGGCTGGTCTGGAGGGTATTAGCTATGAGGAGAGGTTGGATAAACTCGGTTTGTTCTCACTGGAAGGACGGAGGTTGAGGAGTGACCTGATAGAGGTTTACAAGATTATGAGTGGCATGGACAGAGTGGATAGTCAGATGCTCTTTCCTTGGATAGAAAAGTCAAGTAAGAGGTTTCAGGTGCATGGGGAAAAGTTTAGAGGGGATGTGTGAGGCATGTTTTTTTACACAGAAGGTGGTGGATGTCTGGAACGCACTGCCCAGGGAGATGGTGGGAGCAGGTATGATAGCGGCATTTAAGGGGCAACTCGACGAATAGGATGGGAATGCAAGGATACGGACTCTGTAAGTGAATACAGTTTTAGTCTAGGCAGGCATCATGATCGGCGCGGGCTTGGAGGGCCGAAGGGCCTGTTCCGTGCTTTACTTTTCTTTGTTCTTTGTTCTTACTGACTCCTATTATTGGTAGGTACTGAGAAGAAACATGGTTAAGCGTAAGATACAGAAAGCACACGTTATTACTACTGGAATGCACAGTGCAAGAAACACTAGGCACCTGCACAGATTACTTGTTTGCACTTCATTCCACTGTCCCAAAGTTTCCTTGGATGATCTAAAATACAAACATAGAGGATGAAAGGGAGGGAATGCTTGGCTGTGGAGGCAACTGTTAGTTAGGGTTCAAATGGCTGTGATATTGTATATTAGTTAATGCAATAAGTGAGTGGAACAACTAGAGGAATATATTGCCAACAAGGCTATGGTGTACAATGATTTCTGTCTGCAAAGATGGTTCATCAGAAATGTTTTCTGATTGTAGCTTATTCTGCACTTGTCTGTTGATGACCTTTTTCGTCCAATTGCCACATGTTTATTCCCGTTTTGTAAGCAAAGATGGCACTCAGAACTCTGTCAGGATGATCAGACGCACTCAAACTCCTTTGCATTTGAAGCTTCATGATGCTTGAAGTGTATTTGATATTGATTTTAGTGGTTTAAGAAACATCAAAGTAGCCATGCTCAGCTGCTCCTCATTGTTTAATGGTATTATGAGGCAGTACTGAAGCGGGGCGGCACGGTAGCACAGTGGTTAGCACTGCTGCTTCACAGCTCCAGGGACCTGGGTTCAAATCCTGGCTCGGGTCACTGTCTGTGTGAAGTTTGCACATTCTCCCTGTGTCTGCGTGGGTTTACTCCGGGTGCTCCGGTTTCCTCCCACAGTTCAAAGATGTGCGGGCTAGGTTGATTGGCCATTCAAAATTGCCCCTTAGTGTCCCGGGATGCATAGGTTAGAGGGATTAGTGGGTAAATATGTAGGGACATGGGGATAGGGCCTGGGTGGGATTGTGGTTGGTGCAGACTCGATGGGCCGAATGGCCTCTTTCTCCACTGTAGGATTCTATGATTCTAAGGTAGCCTTGGTCTCCGAAAAGCCAGTTTTGCTCCCTTTCCTATGACACAAATCATTCTGATGTTTCTACCTAACAGTGAGGAACCTGTTTGCCCTGATGACTAACATATTCTCTTTATACATCTCTGAACATTAGCTAGAGTCATGCTGCTGATGTCCAATGTGGCAGTTATAAATTTGAGGCATAACAATTAGAGCTTTGATAAATTTGATGGTTTTTGGCAATTAAACATTTTTATTCTTTCATGAGATGTGGGTATTGCCATCTGTTATTATTATTATAGCTCATACCTAAATGCCCTTGAGAAGGTGGTGGTGATTCGCTTTCTTATACTACCGCAGGCAATGTGTTGTAGGAAAACCCACAGTGCTTTTAGGGAGGGAGATCTTGAAATTTGACCCAGCATCTATGAAGGAACAGCGATATAGTTTCAAGTCAAGATGCTGAGTGACTTTAAGAGTAAGTTGCAGGTGGTGGTGTTACAATGCATCAGCTGCCCTTTGTCCTTCTAGATGGTAAAGGTATGGTTTTTGATGTTGCTATTGCTAACTTGTGTCATGTAGATGGTAGACAGGCTTTGGAGAGTCAAGAACTGAATTAGTTGCCAAAAACTTCCCAGCCTTTGATCTGCCCGGGTGGTCACAGTATTTATATGACTGGTCCAAACAAGTTTCTGGTCAATGGTGAACCCCAAGATGTTGATAGTGAGAGATTCTATGATGATAATGCCATTGAATGCAATGGGAAGATGGTTGGATTCTCTTTTATTGAAGATAGTCATTGGCTGGCACTTGTTTGTTGTGAATTTAACTTGCCACTTATCAACCCAAGCCTGAATGTCTTTTTTTATTCATTCATGGGACATGGGCATCGCTGGCTGGTCAGCATTTATCGCCCATTCCTAGTTGCCATTGAGAAAGCGGTGGTGAGCTGCCTTCTTGAATCGCTGCAGTCCATGTTCTGTGGGTTGACCCACAATACTGTTAGGGGGGTATTCCAGGATTTTGACGCAGCGACTGCGAAAGAACAGCAATATATTAACATATAGGTAACAGATTGTGGTTGAGTATAATGCTGCTGCTGATGCTGATGATAACCCACAGTGCTACATGAATGCCAAGTTTTGAGTTGCTCGATCTGTTCAAACTATCCTATTTAACATTATCACTGTGTCATGTCACTCCGAATAATACTGTCATGGATGAATGCATCTGCGACAGATAGATTTGTGAGGATGAGTTCAAGTAGGTTTTTCAAACAGAAAATGCTGGAAAATATTAGCAGATCTGACAGCATCTGTGAAGAGAGAATAGAGCCAATATTTTGAGTTTGGATAACCCTTTGTCAGAGCTGCGTTCAGATTATTTCAGATTCCAGCATTGCAGTATTTTGCTTTTATCTTAGGTTTTTCCCTCTTCTTGGTTCCTCATCACTTGCCGCAGACCCAGTCCAGCAATTTTGTCCTTTCGGACTCGCATTGCAGACAGTTGAGAACATTCTTGCCATCTTCAGTCCTTCTTCCAATTGGTGATAAACAAGGAGGTGTACTAATTTGTGAGTCATTTAGGGTAGGTGGTAACCAGCAGGTTTCCTGGCTCATTTATTTGACTTGATGCCATGAGACTTCAAGTAGGTCTGGAATCAATGCTGAAGACTGCCAGAACCACTCCCTCCCAACTGTAACTCACGCTCCTCGTGGGTCTGTCCTGTCAATAAGACAGGACATACCAGCGATAGTGCTGGTCTGGGACATAGTCATACTCATGGAGACCTTCCCGCCAGCGAGGATTTTCTAGTCCCATCAAAGGTGGTTACCCCAATATGGCAGGTTACCAGCAGCTGAATGGGCATGCCACGCAAAATACCGTAGTCATTGGCGATACAACTGGTGGCCAAATATGAGCTACCTCTGCCCTTTAGAGGGCAGCGATCTCAAATTTGGCATAAGCCACCAGATGTTAATAAGGAGGACTTTGCAGGATCAACAGGACTACAAAGAACAAAGAAAATTACGGCCAAGGAACAAATTCTTCGGCCCTCCAAGCTTGCACCGATCATGCTGCCTGACTGAACTAAAACCGCCTGCCCTTCCAGGGACCGTATCCCTCTATTCCCATCCTATTCATGTATTTGTCAAGATGCCCCTTAAAAGTCACTATCGTATCTGCTTCCACTACCTCCCCCGTCAGCGAGTTCCAGGCGCCCACCACACTCTGTGTAAAAAAAACTTGCCTCATACATCTCCTTTAAACCTTGCCCCTCGCACCTTAAACCTATGCCCCCTAGTACTCTGGGAAAAAGCTTCTGATTATCCACTCTGTTCATGCCCCTCATAACCTTGTAGACTTCTATCAGGTCGCCCCTCAACCTCCGTCGTACCAGTGAGAACAAACCAAGTTTCTCCAACCTCTCCTCATAGCTAATGCCCTCTCTACCAGGCAACATCCTGGTAAATCTTTTCTGTACCCTCTCCAAAACCTCCAAATCCTTCTGATAGTGTGGTGACCAGAATTGAACACTATATTCCAAGTGCGGTCTAACTAAGGTTCTATAAAGCTGCAACATGACTTGCAAATTTTTAAACTCAATGCCCCAGCCGATGAAGGCAAGCATGCCATATGCCTTCTTGACTACCTTCTCCACCTTCCCCCAGATTCCTCTGCCTATCAATACTCTTAAGGGTTCTGCCATTTACTGTATATTTCCTATCTGTATTAGACCTTCCAAAATGCATTACTTCACATTTGTCCAGATTAAACTTCATCTGCCATCTCACTGCACAAGTCTCCATCCGACTGGGAGTAATTTTCAGTCTATCCATTTTTATTCCTTTTTTAGACTGTTGCAGTTAGACAAAACTGAGGGGCTTGCTGGGCCAGATCAGTGGACATTTCATAGTCAAACGCATTGGTGGTCTGGAGTCACATATGGGCCAGACCAGTTAAGTTTGGCATATTTCCTCAGTGAACCAGATGGGTCTTTACAACAATTGAAAACAGTTTCATGGTCACTATAACTGAGATTAGCTTTGCATTCCAGAGTTATAAATTCCACCAGCTGCCTAAGTGGTTTTGAAACTGTCCCCAGAGCATTTGCTGGGTCTCCTGGATTACTAGTCCAGTGACATTCACATCACACCACTGCCTCTCATCTTAGCGGTGGAGGTTCAATGGAGTTCAAGTTCCACAACACAACTTACGTCACTGCATTTCCAAAGCAACATCATTTCTGAAGACAACTTTCTTCTGATCTTTCAACGTAAGTGTGTCCTGCCTGGAGATATGACTCAGTGGCCTAGGGTAACTAATGACAGTCTGCTAATGATACAATCTGGTTTACCTTGCATCTAACAACCAATTTTCATCTGGTGGAATGTGTTGGTGAAGTGGCAAGTGGGCCTGAATGAGAAAATGTTAAATAGAACCTAAGAAATTTGGTTGAAGATGCTGTGCTAGTTACAGAGATAAGCAGAATTCTCTCACCTTTGTATTTTGGAATGCTTTTGATGTGGAAGTGGTGTCTGATTCTTTAAGACAGTACAGCAGATGCAGGTCACCTGACTTGAAGAATCAATGGGAACTGAGTGAGTGATCAGCCCAGAAGGTGGAGTCCTCTCTTGGGCAGAATACATCTAGCAGCCATGTAGTTAACATCATAAAGTCTGGAGCATGACTCAAGGGCAGCCTAGCGCTGCAACTCATGGACCTAGTTTATCTTATCAATAAATACCTTTTGTTCCTAATAAAGCCTGAAATCACTTGATGACCCATGAGTGTTACAATGTGACAGTTTTAGTTAGGACAGATTTTTCATATGGCTGGGTTTCCAGCCATTTAACCCTCCGAGGACTTGGATTTCAAGCAGTCTCCAGATTTAGTTCTAGAGTGCAGGATGAGGTAAGGAGGGGACCCACAGCAGGGAGGCGAGGTGAGGCAAAGGAGTGGGGGTCAATGGAAAGGCTGGAGTGGTGGGAGTAAGCACCTACGGCAGCCAGAACAGTGGGGTGGGGGACTGTTGTGCTCAATGAGAAAAGGGGGTACTTGAGAATGGCACCCACCTCCTCTTCACCCCAGGCAGAGTGATTCTGCCCTGAATTTCTCTACCAAACTCAAAATTGAGGCCAGATGTGATGTGGACCTTACGTGGTCAATAAAGGACCTCAATTGGAGTGATGGCATGTGGGCCACCTTCGGCCTCTCCTGCCCTCCATAACATGATGGACATGTTGGGGCAGATGGTAGTGCCAGCAGGGAATTTTACAGGTTTACCATTTGGTAACCTGCCAACATTGGACCATAAAATTCTGCCCATATATAGTGAGGACATGAACTATTCCACTATGTTGCTTGTGAATAGCCATGCAGCACGGTGGCACAATGGTTAGCACTGCTGCCTCACTGGCAGGGAGTGGGTTCAATTATGGGTGACTGTCTGTGCAAATTCCCCCCCACCCCACAACCTTTTGTGTGTGGGTTTCCTCCAGGTGCTCTGGTTTCCTCCCCTACTCCACAGATGTGTGGGTTAGGTGGATTGGCCATGCTCAATTGCCCCTTAGTGTCAGAGGGATGAGCAGGATAAATATGTGGTGTTATGGGGATAGACCTTGGTGGGATTGTTGTCGGTGCAGGTGCAATGGGTTGAATTGCCTCCTTCTGCACTGTGGAGATTCTATGATTCTAAAATCCTTTTGAATAATCCATTCTTACTCCCTTGCCTCTGGAATACAGAAATAACAGTCTATTATCTAAAGGAACTGTTAAATCTATTATGCAATTATTTATAATGGGTTGACTGAAGCCCATAATATCTTTGACTGGAATCAAAAAGATTCAGAAAGTACATGAAGGGCAAATTGGAACTCTTGGAAAATCTGTCTCTCAATGCTCTGCTCTTGATAGAGAATTACTTCCGTTAAGAATCAAAATCTCTGGAGATGCTTTTTGCTTTTAGGCTCATAATGAATGATTAGGGATCATTCAAACAAAAGAAAACAACTATTCAAACAAAAGAATACCTCCTCTGACTTATTTTCTTTGCTCTGACTTTGCATTATATCAAAGGAATAAAACCGAGCCATGTTTTTCTCTGAAAGTTCCTTTGTAAATATTCAGTGCATAGCTAAGAGGTAATAATTGATGTAGGTATTTTCAATGCTACCTTGCAGAGGATTTTAAAATATATTTCTCAGGATGTGGGTGTAACTGGGAAGGCAGACATTTATAGTCATCTCTTGTTGCCTTGAGAAAGCGGTGGCGGGCCTTTACTGGCATAATTGAATGGCTTATCAGGCCACTTCAGCAAATCAAGAGCTGATGTTTTGAGTCCAGATGACCCTTAATTAAAGCCTTGACAAAGGGTAATCTGGTCTCAACGTCAGCTCTTTTCTCTCCTTACAGACCTGCTGAGATTTTCCAGCATTTTCTCTTTTGGTTTTAGATTCCAGCATCTGCAGTAATTTGCTTTTATCACTTCAGCAAGTCAACTGGACTGACACTGGAATCAGAGATAGACTGAATTGGATGAGAACAGCAGGTTTCCTTCCCTAAAGGACTGCAATAAAGCAGTTGGGTTTATAGCGACAATCCAACAGCTTCATTACCGTATCTACAAATTGCATGAGGAGGACTGTATTGTTAGCTGCATCCAAGTAAATTATCAATGATAAACAAATATAACTGTGCACAATAAGAGTGATTCATAATTCCATGCTCCTAGTGTGAGCAAACCTCACAGGGAGCATATCTCAAAAAATCCTGATGCATAAAATATACTTGCGAGTGAGTGCTGCTGCTTACTGAGACTCTCAGATTGCAGAATTACCCTTCATTACTTTTTTTTTGTATGGGAAAATTCAGATGAGGAAAAATAGTATCCTGCATAAGATTAAACAATGTTACTGCTGATACATAGCAAAACAGATTTGCGTGGAATAGAATTAGTGCATTGCACACCAGGATAAACAGAACCTGTTAATTAAGAGTGGGTGGGATTTTCCAACTGGGAATACCTTGGCCACACAGACTGCAGTTGTTAAGGAGGCCCAGCACGATACTCTCCAGGGCCTTCTCAGCATTGTACACATTCCAAAGTGGATTTTAAAGAGGGGCATATTCTGTATTTAATGGACTGAATTCTATGTGGCCTGCAGGATCGGGATAGTAGATGGGGCCAGGGGTAAATTGGATAGTGGAGGGAAGGCATTGACTGCCTGTCACCTTCCCTCTGGCAAGGCATTTATCAGCAGCAGGGGAAGTGGAGGATGGCCTCCACATAGATCTCAGTTGTGGCATTTAAGTGGTCAGTTGAGGGCCTCTTACCACTGTTGCTGGTATTTCCTGATTTAATGATGTGGAGATGCCAGCGTTGGACTGGGGTAAACATAGTAAGAAGTCTCACAACACCAGGTTAAAGTCCAACAGGTTTATTTGGTAGCACAAGCTTTCAGAGCGCTGCTCCTTCATCAGGTGAGTGGGATTTCAGTTCACAAACTGGGCATATAAAGACACAAACTCAATTTACAAAATAATGGTTGGAATGCGAGTCTTTACACGTAATCAAGTCTTAAAGGTACAGACAATGTGAATGGAGAGAGGGTTAAGCACAGGTTAAAGAGATGTGTATTGTCTCCAGCCAGGACAATTAGTGAGACTTTGCAAGCCCAGGCAAGACATGGGGGTTACAGATAGTGTGGCATGAACCCAAGATCTTGATGTCACACTATCTGCAACCCCCACAACCTTTAACCTTTAACTTGTGCCTCCTTGTCTATCCTCATAGCTAATACCCTCCATATGTGGTAACATCCTAGTAAACCTTTACTGTACTCTCTCCAAAGCCTCCAAGTCCTTCTGGTAGTGTGGCGACCAGAATTGGACACAGTATTCCAAATGTGACCTAACCAATGCTTTCTATAACTGTAACATAATTTGTCAACTTTTATACTCAATGCCCCTGCCGATGAAGGCAAACGTGCCATATGCTTTCTTCACCACCTTTTCCACCTGTGTTGCCATTTTTAAGGATCTGTGGACCTGTACTCCCAGATCTCTCTGTGTGTCTATGTTCCTAATGGTTCTGCCATTTATTTAATAGCTCCCACCTGAATTGGATCTACGAAAATGCATCACCTCACATTTGTCCAAATTAAATTCCATCTACCATTTCTCTGCCCAATTTTCCAGCCTATTTCCTGCTGTATTTTCTGACAATCTTCATCACTATCCGCAACTCCAGCAATCTTAGTATAATCTGCAAATTTGCTAATCAGACCTGTTAAGTTTTCTTCCACGTTATTTATATATATTACAAACAACAGAGGTCCCAGCACTGATCCCTGTGGAACACTACTAGTGTAGTGTAAGTAAACCTGTTGGACTTTAACCTGGTGTTGTTAAAACTCTTACTGTGAACATTACTAGTTACAGACCTCCGTTCTGTAACTAGTGTTAATGATCTGGATGAGGGTATAGTTGGGTGGATTAGCAAATTTGCTGATGACACCAAAGTCGGTGGTGTGGTAGACAGTGAGGAAGGGTGTCGTAGTTTGCAGGAAGACTTAGACAGGTTGCAAAGTTGGGCCGAGAGGTGGCGGATGGAGTTTAATGCGGAGAAGTGTGAGGTAATTCACTTTGGTAGGAATAACAGATGTGTTGAGTATAGGGCTAACGGGAGGACTTTGAATAGTGTGGAGGAGCAGAGGGATCTAGGTGTATGTGTGCATAGATCCCTGAAAGTTGGGAATCAAGTAGATAAGGTTGTTAAGAAGGCATATGGTGTCTTGGCGTTTATTGGTAGGGGGATTGAATTTAGGAGTCGTAGCGTTATGTTGCAACTGTACACAACTCTGGTGCGGCCGCACTTGGAGTACTGTGTGCAGTTCTGGTCCCCACATTACAGGAAGGATGTGGAGGCTTTGGAGAGGGTGCAGAGGAGGTTTACCAGGATGTTGCCTGGTATGGAGGGGAGATCCTATGAGGAGAGGCTGAGGGATTTGGGATTGTTTTCGCTGGAAAGGCGGCGGCTAAGAGGGGATCTTATTGAAACATATAAGATGATTAGAGGTTTAGATAGGGTGGATAGTGATAGCCTTTTTCCTCTGATGGAGAAATCCAGCACGAGGGGGCATGGCTTTAAATTGAGGGGGGGTAGTTATAGAACCGATGTCAGGGGTAGGTTCTTTACCCAGAGGGTGGTGAGGGATTGGAATGCCCTGCCAGCATCAGTAGTAAATGCGCCTAGTTTGGGGGCGTTTAAGAGATCCGTAGATAGGTTCATGGACGAAAAGAAATTGGTTTAGGTTGGAGGGTCACAGTTTTTTTTTTTTTTTAACTGGTCGGTGCAACATCGTGGGCCGAAGGGCCTGTTCTGCGCTGTAATGTTCTATGTTCTATGTTCAGAAAAACATCCTTCCACCATTACACTCTGTGTTCTAAGGCCAAGCCAGTTCTGAATCTATCTAGCTAGTTCACCCTTGATCCCGTGTGATTTAATTTTTTGCACCAGCCTGCCATGAGGGATTTTGTCAAATGCTTTACTGAAGTCCAAGTACACAACATCCACGGCACTTCCCTCGTCAATCGTCTAAAGAACAGTCAAGTCATAGGATTCAACACCTGGCTATGAAATCTTTGCAAAAAGACGGAGTTCCATTTAATTTACAAGTTGGACATGTTCAATTGTTCTGTGGGGGTTAGATTGATTGACCATGCAAAATTGACCTTAGTGTCAGGGGAATTAGCAGAGTAAATGTATTTGGTTATAGGAATAGGGCCTGGGTGGGATTGTGGTCGCTACTCGATGGGCTGAATGGCCTCCTTCCTGTAAGGATTCTATGATTCTAATCATTTTTGTCACCTCCTCAAAAAAACTCAAATTAGTGAGACATGACCTCCGTCTTACAAAACCATGCTG
The DNA here is from genome assembly GCF_964213995.1 of Mustelus asterias. NCBI lineage: Eukaryota > Metazoa > Chordata > Chondrichthyes > Carcharhiniformes > Triakidae > Mustelus > Mustelus asterias. The sequence continues at coordinate 30,496,230 of NC_135806.1, forward strand.
TCTGTCGCTAATAAGACCATTCCGTTTCAAATGTGTATAGATCCTATCCCTAAGACTCTTCTCCAACAATTTCACCATCACTATGTCAATCTCACTGGCCTATAATTACCCGGGTTATCCTTGCTACCCTTCTGAAATAATGGGACAACATTGGCTATCCTTCAATCCTCTGGGACCTCACCTGTGGCCAACGAGGAAACAAAGATTTCTGTTAGAAGCCCTGCAATTTCCTCTCTTGTATCCCTCAGTAATCTGAGATAGTTGCCATCTGGCCCTGGAAATTTGTCTACCCAATGCTTTTTAATACATCTAACCATAGAAACCCTACAGTGTAGAAAGAGGCCATCTGGTCCATCGAGTCTGCACTGACCACAATCCCACACAGGCCCTACCCCATATCCCTACATATTTACCCGCTAATCCCTCTAACTTACGCATCGCAGGACACTAAGAGGCAACTTTAGCATGGCCAATCAACCTAACCTGCACATCTTTGGACTGTGGGAGGAAACCGGAGCACCCGGAGGAAACCCCCGCAGACACGAGGAGAATGTGCAAACTCCACACAAGCAGTGACCCAAGCCGGGAATCGAACCCAGGTCCCTGGAGCTGTGAAACAGCAGTGCTAACCATTGTGCTACCGTGCCGCCCACTTCTTCCCTCTTAATGATGACATACCCCTCCGAGACACCATCAATCAACATGTCCCTCTGCTTTGTGAATACCAATGCAAAGTACTCATTAAGGTTCTCATCCACTTCCTTTGGTTCTAAGCATAATTTCCCTCCTTGGTAGCAAATGCCATTAGCTTTCGGTGCGCTACTCCTTCGTCAGATGGAGTGGATATCTGCTCTCAAACAGGGCATATATCCACTCCATCTGCCGAAGGAGCAGCGCTCCGAAAGCTAATGGCATTTGCTACCAAATAAACGTGTTGGACTTTAACCTGGTGTTGTTAAAACTCTTACTGTGTCCCTGACTTATCCAGCCCATCAACAAAGTCACCAGCACCTCCAAAAAATCCACTCCGTTGTATACGTTAGGAACACTGGCCCCTCACATCCTGGTTCCTAGCGTCGCATTTGGAGAATCCCGCTAGGAAGTTCCCAGGTAAGAGTTCACCCAACAATTGTTCAGAGGGGCTAACTTCCCTTGAACAATTGCACTGTGCTGAGAACAATCCAAGAGAAGCAATTTTACTCTCTAACTTCAGATGGTTCTGCCAGTTTCGCCCTGATAGTTACTCTGAAAGAGTTAGAAGCAAAAATAATCGCTTCTAACTCCAGATTAACTACTGAAAAAAATCCACACCGAGTCCCACATGGGACATTCCCATACCATGCCAACAAAGTACACACCCCAGCAACCGTCCCGACCCACCATTGCACACACTGTTCCTTCCGGTCTGACCATTCTGGACACCCCCCCTCCGCTTGCCCCCACCATCTCCCAGTTTCCCCACCAAGTCTCTGATGCCATTGTGATTTCAACCCTCCGCCCCCATGTCTGAACCACCACTTTCTTTTCTTACTTACCCTCTCCCTTTAAACACTTACTTTATGGCAGTGAGTGTCACAAGGAAGGGTACATTCTGTTAATCTGAGCTGATGCAGCTGAGGGCACACTTCACTGCTCCTGTCTCACCCAGTCCGAGTGAGGAAGGTTGAGTGAGATAACGGCAATGATTCTCCTGCCCACTAGCCCCCAGCGAGAATCGTGATGATCAGAAAATTGGGCGTCAGGCAAAAAAGAGGGTTGACACCTGGCGCCAAACCCGCCACAATTGTCCAAGCCTGCCCTGCTGACCTCAGTTGGGTTCCCACCCAAAGCAGGCGACAATCCAATAATACCGCCTCTCCACCATTCACCTGCCTCTCCAGTAGGAAATGCAATTGGCAGGCTTTGGAAGTGGTAATGACCAACAAAGGTATGGCTTGCTGGAAGCCTATTTGAAATCACTGAAAACCATTGACTTCTTTCAACGACACAGTACAATGCAATAGAAAGGATTTCAAAGATTTCAGCTCTCCAGGAAGGCTCAGTGAGAGATCAATACATTGGGGCTGAGTGCACAGCTGTGGAGAGGGGAACGATCAATTTCCCCCCCTGCCCCAGTGAAATTGATATCTCCTCTCTGCCAGAGGACCTCAGAGGTGTTTACTTACACATGCAACCTCTGACAAAAATAAAGGAAAATCCCTGCTGCAGAATGGAGTGTTGCTGTGGTTTAAATGCCTGTCAGGTGACCAGGAGGCATGGAGATTAAGATGCCAGACCACTTCAACATTTTCACAGCTGGCAGATAGGAATGAAGATGTTACTCACAGAGCTGCCTGAAATCCCGGTGCCAGGGTCATCTTTAGATATGCCAGGGCTAAAAGGGTCTGTCCAGCCATGGGACCCCTATTCCAGCAGTCTGTACAAGATCATCCCCTTGCTCACCCGCCCACTCTAACTCCAGGATGCTTGGGGGACCCTCCCTCTGCAGCATGTCAGTGGCAGAGGGGCAAATGCCCACTGGACCGATCACCCTGACCAGCCTTGGGGTCTGAAGTGCCAGACCAGGGTGTCAATGTCATGGTGCCAGTGGGCCTGATGTGGCGGGAGGGGGTCTGAGGGGGAATGGGGGCTGCGTAGAGCCTCTCAATGGGGAGTGGAGGCTGAGGATATGAGGGAGGTCTGAGTGGGGAGCGTGAGTGTGAATGTTGGGGGGGTGGTGTGCGTGACATGGGGGGGGGGTGCGTGTGTGTGGGGGAGGGTGGTGTGTGGGTAGGGGTGGTGTGTGTGTGGGGGTAGGGGTGGTGTGTGTGTGGGGGTAGGGGTGGTGTGTGTGTGAGGGTCTTTGTGTGAGGGGGTGTCTCTGTGTGAGGGTCTCTGTGTAAGGCTCTGTCTCTGTGTGAGGGTCTCTGTGTGAGGGTCTCTGTGTGAGGGTCTCTGTGTGAGGGTCTCTGTGTGAGGGTCTCTGTGTGAGGGTCTCTGTGTGAGGCTCTGTCTCTGTGTGAGGGTCTCTGTGTGAGGGGGTGTCTCTGTGTGAGGGTCTCTGTGTGAGGGGGTGTCTCTGTGTGAGGGTCTCTGTGTAAGACTCTGTCTCTGTGTGAGGGTCTCTGTGTGAGGGGGTGTCTCTGTGTGAGGGTCTCTGTGTGAGGGGGGGTCTCTGTGTGAGGGGGGTCTCTGTGTGAGGGGGGGTCTCTGTGTGAGGGTCTCTGTGTGAGGGGGGTCTCTGTGTGAGGGTCTCTGTGTGAGGGGGGGTCTCTGTGTGAGGGTCTCTGTGTGAGGGGGGGTCTCTGTGTGAGGGGGGGTCTCTGTGTGAGGGGGGGTCTCTGTGTGAGGGTCTCTGTGTGAGGGGGTGTCTCTGTGTGAGGGTCTCTGTGTGAGGGGGGGTCTCTGTGTGAGGGTCTCTGTGTGAGGGGGTGTCTCTGTGTGAGGGTCTCTGTGTGAGGGGGTGTCTCTGTGTGAGGGTCTCTGTGTGAGGGGGTGTCTCTGTGTGAGGGTCTCTGTGTAAGACTCTGTCTCTGTGTGAGGGTCTCTGTGTGAGGGGGTGTCTCTGTGTGAGGGTCTCTGTGTGAGGGGGGGTCTCTGTGTGAGGGGGGGTCTCTGTGTGAGGGGGGGTCTCTGTGTGAGGGTCTCTGTGTGAGGGGGGTCTCTGTGTGAGGGTCTCTGTGTGAGGGGGGGTCTCTGTGTGAGGGTCTCTGTGTGAGGGGGGGTCTCTGTGTGAGGGGGGGTCTCTGTGTGAGGGGGGGTCTCTGTGTGAGGGTCTCTGTGTGAGGGGGTGTCTCTGTGTGAGGGTCTCTGTGTGAGGGGGGGTCTCTGTGTGAGGGTCTCTGTGTGAGGGGTGTCTCTGTGTGAGGGTCTCTGTGTGAGGGGGGTCAGTCTCTCCGCTCTGATGCGCTCGCTCCAGCCTCGGCGCCTTTTATACTCGGAACCGGCGCGGCCACGCACCCAAACACAACCACTGATTGGCTGGCGCAGGGATTTCAGCGGCCGCCATTGGTGGAGCCCAGCGTTCCATTGGGAGGCTGCGGAGCGCGTGCTGGGCGGGAGTGGCAAACCTCAGCTGGAACAGCAGAGATAGAGAGAGTGAGACAGAGTGAGATAGAGAGAGAGAGACAGAGTGAGATAGAGAGAGACAGAGTGAGATAGAGAGAGAGAGACGGAGTGAGATAGAGAGAGAGAGACAGAGTGAGATAGAGAGAGAGAGACAGAGTGAGAGAGAGAGAGAGAGACAGAGTGAGATAGAGAGAGAGACAGAGTGAGATAGAGAGAGTGAGACAGAGTGAGATAGAGAGAGAGAGACAGAGTGAGATAGAGAGTGAGACAGAGTGAGATAGAGAGAGAGAGACAGAGTGAGATAGAGAGAGAGAGACAGAGTGAGATAGAGAGAGAGAGACAGAGTGAGA